>NW_028279509.1:0-197001 GCF_059751315.1 Micrasema longulum | reverse complement strand
TCTCGGCCTGGAGGAGGACACTTAGCAATAGATAATGCATTTGTCCTCCACTCAGTGGCCAGGCACTCAAAAGACCTGGGCTTATAGGTTTGATTTACTGAAAAGTGTCTTTCGAAGCTGAAAAGCGGGCAATGCATCAGCTATTGGGGAACATCTCGATGGGTTTCATCAGCTCGTGGGCAACTGTTGATTTCAGAAAGTTTAAAATGGTGCAGGTAGCTCATGAACCCGCCATGGCCGGCGAGGATTTGTGTGAATTCAAAGCTCATAGCTTCTTTTTCCTGAAATAGTTAAAAAAATCAGTGTGCCGTCATGATATGTGCCAATGAATTTCAGGATCTTATTCGTCATCGATAAAATAAGTAAACTTAATCTTATTTTAAATTAACTGACCGGGACGAAATGTTGTTTTTTACAGTTGCCAGTGCGTTCCCGGATTCACGGGAATGCGTTGCGAGACCAACATTGACGACTGCGTCAACAACACGTGTCAAAATAACGCGTCGTGCGTCGACCAACTGAACTCGTACACCTGCCAGTGTCTGCCGGGATACACAGGTAAATATATTCAAATATGGACGCCATCACTCTCTCCGGGCCCCAGGCCACATAAGGCACGGGGTGGAGCCGGCTGAACAGTGTTGGTTTTATCATAAATGTTTTGGGATTGTCCAAATGTTTGTACGCAGGCTGAATTTCCAACCTAGGGAGTTATTTAGATCTAAATTTGTTACAACAGAGAGGGAAAATATTTGTATAGGCAATATGGAGGTCTAGGTATTTACAGGGATTATCATCTGTTATTGGCTGGTTTAAGTAGCCTCTTTACACACTGGGTTACATTCACCATTTTGCCTATGTTTTAACATTCACATTTCCTTAACTCTTCCATCTATCGACTTTTGTAACGCAAAAGAGCTGAAACCTTTATAATGTGGGTGAGATTCATCCAAATGAACCATTTCACCTACTAGGTAATGCCTAAAAACAATTTTGATTTTTTTATACTTCTTATTTTAGTTAGTTTGATCAACAATGTTTAGAGTATATCCGAATGTTTGTAGACAGGCTAGATTTCCTCCCTAGGGAGATTTAGATCTAAATTTTCAAATGGTTCAGCCGGATGAATCTTACCAAAATGATAAATGTTTCAGCTCTTTTACTTCACAAAAGTCAACAAATGGAAAGTTGAGGAAATGTTGATGCTTAAACATAGACATAATGGTGAATGTTACTCAGGTCATAAGCTTAGACTTCTATATTCCCTTCTCAAAAATGATTTCCTTCCCTGTTGCAACAAATTTAGTTCAAATAATAATGTATTTATGAATGATTTTCAGATGAAAAGTGCTCCGTTAAGATTGTCTTCTGCCCGGCGGGGGAGAGTCCGTGCGGCGCCCGAGGCACGTGCGTAGACCACTCGACCCACTATACGTGCGATTGCCTGCCCGGCTACGCGGGACACAACTGCTCGCAGAACATAGACGACTGTGCCACCCACATGTGTCAGGTAAGCAAAGCATCCAACCAATGGAGTAAATGGTGCCATGCCAATTTTCTTAAATATAATGGAATTAATATTTTGGTGACTTGTGTGAAGGGTCACGAAATAATGATCCCGTGATCAAACTCCACTCTCCACACCATGATTTGGGGGGGGGTGGGGTTCGAATTTCTATTTGTGAGCCATTTATAACTTGCCCCCAAAATTGAAATATTTGGGTAAATCATATTCTGCCACTGCCTGCCGCAAGTTCGCGGCCATCGTTCTGAACTCGTCACGATCCTGGGCCAGCTTAATAATTTCTGAGCCATGATGCTCTTGTACGTCCCATACCCCGCCTGCCCTCTATCTGCCCTTCCACAATATGTTTGTAGGGTCCATAGTCCATAATCGATGTTAAATTAGTTCACCTGAAGTAGAATAATGACCGACGATGCAATGTCATCATTTTCTATCGAATCCAATACATTTGTATAATGCAACTCTTATAGTATTGCACGTCAAACTGGGAGCATTGTTCTGCAGTACATTCACACCGTCCCTACCATGAAGAAATGAACTACGAAGGAACGTCGTCTATAAAGAGACAGGACGCAGCCAACATCAGTCAGCCCGCTCAGTTAGTCGGCCCAACAAGATCAGTTCAGTTTGCTCAGCTCCAGCATGTAGTTCAAATCCAGTCTCTTCAACCCATCATCGACGTAACACTCGTCCGACATAATTCATTATTTATTCGCCATATAATAAATAAAGATTGAACAGCAACCTCTTGTCTTCTCTGTCAATCTCTACCTGGGGTAGGAACTCCAACCAACCCTCAACAACCTTTTCCTACAAGTTGAAGAAAGCACACTTCTCATTGTGGAATATGTGACCAAATCAAGAGGCTTTCTGGCTTTTGACAGTAGTCAGTAACTTTCTCTCTTTGTTCATGATGCCTTAAACCCCTTCATTAGGGACACAATCAGTCCGTGAGATTTGCGGTGTCCTTCTTCACAACCATAGTTCGAAGGCTCCAATTTTATTCATCGTTGAGAATTTCAAAGCACAACCCTCCACTTTATGAAAATTAAAAAATATTCTTATCATTATTTATTATAGGTGTAGGATTAGGTTGTCGAGGGTTGGAGCTCCTACTCTAGTTGGAGATTAATAGAAGACACGAGATTGTTGTTTGATGTTTATTTATTACATGACAAATAAGACACAGCACTTGGTTGTGTAGTGTGAGCGTAGCGGCGATGATGGGTTGAAGAGAATGCACTTGAACTACATGCCAAAACTGTGTGGCTGATTGATCTGGAGTGACTGACGTTGACTGGTCGACTGAACTGAACCGAACTCAACTGGGCGTCGAGTGCACCCTGTGGTCTCCTTGTTGTTCGTCTCTCGATGGTAGGGACGGTGTTAATGTACTGCAGGACAATGCTCTCGTGTTTCGCAGAATGTAATGAATTGAATTCAAAAGAAAATGCTTCTTATAGTCATCGCCTTATAATTTCAGGTGATATTATTTAGCACGATCATGGGCTATGGACCCCACATAGGCAGGCATCCTTTGCTGGCGCGCCGATATCCCGGGTACTGCTTTTTGTTTGCGTTTTACTTCCTTCGAAGCATCCAATAGTTTTTTGGTCCGGTTCACTGAAACAGAATTGACGACCAGGTTTGGTAATTTATTCCAGTCTAAAACCACCCTTCTGGAAAGGATGTTTACCTCGGAATTCAGGTGGAATTGGTGACGGTAAAGTTTCCATTTACGATCCTGCAAAGTGGTGTTGGGGTTCAATCTATCTCGCGCAGGCGAGAGTCATATTAATTTAACATTTTAAATGTTTCTATCCAGTCCTCTCTTTTAGCACGTCTGAATGAATAATTCGTTTCCAGAACGGCGGGACGTGTGTCGACGGCGTGAACGACTACACCTGCCTCTGTCCGGCGGAGCACGCCGGCCGCTACTGCGAGCTGGGTCCGGCGCTCTACCCGGCCGCGTCGCCGTGCGCCCACCACGAGTGCGTGCACGGCGTGTGCTATCTGCCGCAGCGCGCGGACTCCCCCCCTTCGGAATACCTGTGCAAATGTGCGCCCGGATACTCGGGTAATACTACTACTACTACTACTACTACTATCATCGCGTGGGGTAGTCAAAGAGGATGGACTACCATCTACTAAACTTCTATCTTGACATTTTCTAGCTTCTTTAACATTCACACATATTGTTATAAATGCCCTTTTTGGCTATTTTCCCTTAAGATTTCGGTTTATTCAGATAATCAGTTATACCACCTATTTCTTGGTCATTCTCGTCCTACGTTACCATTCATATTCATCCTCGGAAAAAAATAACTCATTTCAATTACTTTTGGTGATTCTCCAATGTAATGTTTCGTAGTTCCTGTACCGCGATTATGAACGCTATCTTCGTCTGTACATATCAAGACGGTACACTTAACTTCTGTTCTATCTCTATCTACCTCGGTATGTTCTACCGACTTGTCATCTTGATGTCATATGATCGAATCTAACCAATGAATGACCCCGAAAATTTGGTCCGTAAAAAAATAATTTAAAATAGTTCGCATTCATATTTTAAATAGGCTTCTGTGATAAAAAGTACCCACTTCAAAGGGTTTATAAATTCTCCCAATTCAAACGAAAAATTCACTCAGGAAGATAGTAAAACAGATGGAAAAATATAGTAATTAAATTCATTTTTTATAGTGGCAACACTTAACGCCTAGATGCTGTTATATGTTAATATGTCAAAATCTAGGCGTTCGTTTTAAAAACTGTCAGTTATGTCAGAATTCAATTCGACTTCAAAATTGACTAATTTCTCTCTCATATTTTTAATAGGCTTTTAAGCTTAAAAGTGCCTACCTCAGAATGATTAAAAATTAAAATAAATCATAATTAAAGGAAAAATTGCTCCGTGGAGCAAATTTTTTGTCTCTTAATGCGTAGATATGCGTATTTATAATTTTGTAATTTTTTGCGCCACGACAGCCCAGGAGACAGTGTTACAGTGGTGAATTACATCACAGAACACCCATGCTTGAGAAAAATCACAATATAATTTTTGTGTTCTCACCGGGAATCGAACCCGGAACCTTCCGTGCGTGAGTCAAGCGTCTTGACCACTACACCACGGAGGCCGCCGTTGAGGGGTACTAGACCCGTCGGTACAAACCGATGTGCTTACATCTAAACTTGAATATGGGGGGATCGGTAGTGTATCTTCGTAATCGCTCGGGAGAATTTATCTCCGACTGTACCGTCATGGTGAAGGTGTGACGCCCGTAGCTTCCCATCATAATCGCGGCCCTGGTCTGGTACCTGAAGCATGAGACTGGTCACCTTACCTTTTATGTAACAAAACATGATCTAGATACTCCGCGATTGGAGTACCGATTCAGAGCCCTATGCAGCCCTGGGTGCGGATCAGAAAATTATGAAGTATAATAGAATTTATATGCATGTTTTCACTTACGTTGGAGTTCTTACTTGGTTGAAAATGTTGCCATTTGAAAACGTTTCATTGAGTCAGTGTGAAACCATTCAGACATGGCAGTTCTAGATGATACCTTTTTTTGCAGGGAGGCTGTGCGAGTATCTCACGTCTCTTACGCTGGGCTACAACAACTCGTACGTGGAGCTGGAGCCGCTTCGCACGCGCCCGGAGGCCAACGTGACTCTCGTCTTCAGCACGCTGCAACAGAACGGCGTCTTGATGTACTTCGGCCAACAGGAGCATCTGGCCGTGGAGCTGTTCAATGGACGCATCAGGGCGAGCTTCGATATCGGAAATCATCCCGTCTCTACGATGTACAGGTGAAAAATTGGCAAACGTTATTTCCTTGTCAGCTCAAATTTTGTTATGTTGAAATTTTTATGATTGAATTTTTTTTTAAAAAGATTTTAAAACATCACTTGTCTATTTCTCTAAAAAATCCTGATTTTGCAGTTACCTGGCTGTAGTAATTACCCCAGGATATTAAAGTGCGTCAAGTGACCACTCAAAATAGTTAACTTTTCCTTTTCTGTCCCAAAAACATCCACGCGTTACGGCGCTGTGCAGTCATTACACATGCAAAAAGTGTGAGATTTAAAAAATGTATTATTCATAATCAATTGCTTTAATTATTTATAGTTGAAGTCGAAAGTGATAATAGTTTTCATCTAATTGGTAAAAACATAAAAAAAACCACTAGCTCATGCTCGCAGCGCGGGCGGAGAACCGCCCCTGCCGAAAGTCGGGAAGCTACTAGAAACTTTGCTGTTCGCCCATGTGACGCGTAAAATTGTCTCAATCGCTCCCAAATATACCTATACTATCGAAAGTGAGACGTAAGGGTGTGTGAGATGATTATATATTCGGATTTCTCTTTTATTACATACTCCGCAACATACGACACATTGGTAAACTTTCTAAGTGATTTATCTCCAATTTTTGATAAAACGCTTTTTCTGTTCCATTGCTTATTCAATCATTAATTATTTAACAAAAAAAAATTAACCGATATGTAAATGTATTACAGAGTTAATACCGTTAATCTTAACCCACAATTTATTATATTTACGGAGATATAACTGGAAAGTGAGAGCCTACTTTGCTAAATTTTGGAATTAAGTTGTGTTCACAAAAATAATAATTATAAAATAAATAATTTTGAACGTTTTATTTCTAGCTTCGAAATGGTTTCTGATGGGGCCTATCACAAGGTAGAGCTTTTGGCCATCAAGAAAAACTTCACCTTCCGCATCGACGGGGGCTCTGGCCGGACCATTGTCAACGAGGGCCCGAAGGAGTACCTCCGCCTGGCCAGCCCCCTGTACCTGGGGGGCCTGCCCGAAGGACCCGCCAGGGAAGCCTACACCAAGTGGCATCTCAGGAACATCACCAGCTTTAGAGGTAAGGCAGTAATTTTATCGGAAAATTCGGGCCATATCTTCACAATGCCGGTATTGCACAATAATTAATAAGGCAGTACATCGGCAGTTCAATGTGTATCTTGTTCATTTTTGATACATGAAGAAAAAATGATCAGTTTTGGCTTCAGGTACCAGTCCAGGAAGATTTGACGTCAATCTTGCCACTAATGGAACGTTGGACCTCAAATATCCTGTGTGTAGGGTTTCCTTTTTCAGGAATCATCATCCAGGATTCTGACTTTATTTCACAAGCAGAACTGTGTTTCTCATCTTCCTGGATACTGGATACATACATGGTACAATAACAAATGCATATTAACAACGCAATTCAATAAAGTGCTGGTTTTGAACCCTTCATAATGGGAATAGGATAAATAGAACATCTATAGGCAATTGCTTCATTTATTTATAAATTAAATCAAATGTGATAATATTTTAAATCTTATTGCTAAAAATACAAAAAAACTTTGTTGCGCATGGTTGCAGGTTGTTTCAAAGAGGTGTGGATTAATCACAAGCCCGTAGATTTTACAAACGCCGCTCGTCAAGTGCGCATCACACCCGGCTGCGCTCTATCGGAAGATGCGGAGATGGAGCCTACCGCGGACATGCTGGGAGACATCAGAAACACCCAGGTAACTGACGGGCTGTACGACGACCATCGCTCTTCTCCGGAGAGAACACCTTCCATTCCTCGTCATAGCACATCATTTTCCAGCTGTTCCTTTTCCATTCAAGGTGGCTAGACTTAGAAATGAGCCACCTCTTCATATAAAGAATGCACCTTCTCTAGCCACCTTCGAGAAACGACTGAAACATTACATTGATCACTTTGGTTTCAAATTCCGCATCCTTTAATATGTACAACATAATGTACTTTTCAAAAGTTAATATGTGCAAGCTCTATCTCTCCATTGAAAAACAGCTGTTATTTTTAATTAATTAGGTTTTTTTTTCGTGGATGTATCTTTTGATATATATTTTCGTTATTAGTATAAATTTTTGACCAACTCTTCTTTTGACCAGTCTGTTTTTCGGTTGGCTGGAAGATATTGCATTTAGCAATAAGTCTGCCAATGCAATTATTATTTGTACTTGAAGTTTCAAATATCTAAAATAAAATAAAACATTCCTTTCTCATTAGATATTATCATCATTATTTAAATACTCAAATGGCATTGAAACATTGAGCCATTAATCTTTTTATTTATAAAACCTACTAATATTAAAACGTAAACTATTGTTCAGCAATGCTTTTTTAATGTAATGAAGGGGAAATAAAAAAATAAAAAATACAACACAGTAAGACAATGAGAATAGTACATAAAACAAAATTTTATTTAATTATGTAGAAAGAAAATGAACAAACCATAAAACATGACTATTTGACTAAAGACATCAAGCTACTTGAAAAAGTCCAAAGATGTGCTTAAAAAATTTCCAAATTACTCAAAAGGATGCCCTACCGTGGTAGATTAAAAGCAGTAGGACTTGCATCATTGGAAGAACGAAGGAAGAGAGGGGACTCCATAGAAACTTGTAAGATACTCAATAATTAATAGCTGCTGCATGAGATGTATCAAAAAAAAATAGGGGGTCATAACTGGAAGCTTTATAATCTCCAATTCTACCGCAATCTTAAGAAAAACATTCCTTTCAGCAAGGTAGTTTCCGACTGGAATAAATTGTCAAGCCTAGTTGCCCATTCCATTTTGGTCTGCCAGTTCGAAAACCGTTTTGATACTTTTTTAAAGGAAGAAGAACTTGGATAAAAAGCAGTACACGAGATATTTTAGGCGTATCAGCAAAGGCTCCTTGCCTACAACGAATAATAATAATAAAACAATTGGCTATCTCATTAAAGTTACTCTTACATTGGATCATTTCAACAAGCTCTGGAGACCAATATGTTCTAGTAATAACTCTATAAATTGTGTGTTTTCAGGACGCCTGTACACCGAACCCTTGCAAGCGCGGCGGCAAGTGCATCCAGGAAAGCGACTCCAAGAGCGACTACTCCTGCCGGTGCAAAGTCGGCACTAGGGGACTGCACTGCGAGATGCTGGCTTCAGTCGGTGAGTGAATTACGCAATGAACTGAAACTGACAAAGAGTTGAGGGGTCAGAAAGGCTCCTGAGTACAGTTGGTGATGGACAGAAGTGTACAAGGTTGATGTTTGATGCGCATGTAAATGCATGCCGAATAAATAATGAATTGAATTATGGTGCGCGAGTATTTATTTATTTATTTGACGGACTTATGCAGTCTATTCTAACGATGGTAAATACAATTTCTTATAATTAATGCAGGCACTAATAAAATAAAATACAACTAAATAAAATTAAAGCTAGGACAAAAAAAATAAAAATTACTACCTCAAGACAAGTTCCGGTCTATCTTAGTGAATTTTTAAAACTATAAAGACTTACACCAAAAAAGTCCAAATCTTGTCTCGAGTTTACAATACGACACGGTCGGGACATTGATGCATGCGAGCCATAGTTTGTGCTGTCTTGATCGAGGAACGGCGCATTATTATTTCGCAACCGGCGGATTTGAACTAGCAAGGATGGGTTCTTGTTTTCTAATGACAAAGGCGGGGGTTCGAATCCTTACCTTACGGGCTCCAGTTTTTTTTTTTGCAATTATGTTTTTTTTCAATGCATTTTTTAAAATCAAATGTTTGTGCAACATTACAAAATATTTTTATTGAAACTATTAGCCGCTAGTGCCGTTTGTTATGGATTAGTTATCAAATATAAAATTGACTGGTTTTTTATGTGCCATACTACCGCTATGGACATTTTATCAGAATTTTCGTAGCTTACCAATTTAAAATCTCACCGCTCGCCACTGACATACATAGTATCCTGGGACGCTAGAGACTTATTTTTTTTATTTATTTAAATTTCATTGATAAACCCTTACGGGTTACATACATTTATCAAAATATTTTTACTTTTAA
This sequence comes from Micrasema longulum, assembly GCF_059751315.1. Taxonomy (NCBI): domain Eukaryota; kingdom Metazoa; phylum Arthropoda; class Insecta; order Trichoptera; family Brachycentridae; genus Micrasema; species Micrasema longulum. The sequence continues at coordinate 187,600 of NW_028279509.1, read as the reverse complement.
AATTCACATTCTACTGTTAATAATAATATTTTTAACATCTTTTGTAAAGGTTGTCTGAGTCTTTTGTTTAGTTTTGTCTGGTAGTTTATTGTATAATTTCAGTCCATGGTTTATTAGTCTCGATTGTCCTTTACTCTTTTAAAAGTTTGTATATGATATTTTTCTGATATTCTCGTATTGTGTTCGTGTTTACTACAGTTTTTTTCAAGTTTTAATTCTTCGTCTACAATTACGTCGGTAGCTAATTTATGAATAAATTTTAAGGATTTTAGTTTAAAGCGCCAACAAAAAAAACGAATTCGGATCTGTTTTGGGATGCGGAAATCAGGAATACGAGACCTCGATTTTATTACCCTTTTTTTAAAAAGAAATATATGATTTATCCAAATATTTATTTTTAGGGCTATTTTTGACGAGTTGTAAATAAGTCGCCATTAGAAAATGGGAATCAAGTTTGGGTAGAATGGGATAAGTAAGTTTGTGTTTGTCCATTTAGTCAACATAGTAAGGTCTTCGTTTATGTCTTTGTTTGTTAATATGTCTGTTTGATTTTTATAAAATAGTCCAATGTCATCGGCGTACATAATAATTTTTCCTTTACAATTATACAGTGATAAGTCATTAATATATAATAGTGGACCCAAAATAGATCCTTGTGGGACTCCAAAATTTACTGTTTGTATTTAACTTTTTTTTTCATTTACAAAGGTATACTGCTTCCGATTTGTTAAGTATGATTTGAATAGTTTGCATTCTTGAGATTTTACTCCAATATCATTTAATTTTTCTATCATGGTCTCAATGCGTACCGTATCAAAAGCTTTTTTAAGGAATATTTTCAAGGAAGTTTGAGAGGGCTAACTTCTATCTTTTCAGGCGGATCTACAATACTCGGAGGACCTAAAACATCGAGCCCTAAACTGAGACAGCAAGTTAGCATTGATTCCAGTACCGGAGTAACACACGGTAAGACGAACGGTCCCAATTGGTCCCAATTTTGATGAATTTTTTTGTGTGTGTTTGAGAGGGTAACTGGTTGTATAGGATTCCGGGTAATTCCGATTGGATTCAAATTGGTCCCGGTAAGTGGCGCTGCTATCTGTAACAAACTCTGTAAAAACAAAAAACACGCTCGAAAAATTGCTGATTCGCGGGATGCGCTATCCTTTGTTCACTTTGCTACAGAACCCTAAATACAATGATTGCAATTCCTACCTTATTCTGGGTTCTGGCACCTCTATTGCTGGTACTTCTGTCGCGGCAGTCAGGATCAGATCCAACCTTGCTGTCAGGAAGGAGGGCACTTGACGAATTATACACACGGTAGATTTAATACTTATTGCTGGCAAAATATCTTTTTGCGATCGCGGTGACAATATGAGAAATGGCGCAGGAACAATATAGGTACCCGCGGTAGGAAAAATGCAACATCTTAACCAGGGTCCCGTAGGCGGTAAACAAATCCCAATGCCTCATCCTAGCAAATGTGCTAGATATATAATATACAAATATCAATGTGTGCACATGTGCACATCTCATAAAGGGTAAAACCACCAACCTTTAAGCCTATTGATTGAGTCAATATTTATTTACAAATTAAACAATTTTTTTGCATCAAAAAATTTAATGTTAGTTGATTTTAAACTTTTAATTGATATTCAGAGGATCTTGCAATTTTTTAAGATAAATAAAAGTAAAATAAAATAAATAAAACAACTTTGTTTTTAACCAAACAAGCTTCTTTGTCATTTGTTTACGTAAACCTTGTCAAAAATATCATATCCATTTTCCCGTAGCACTGAATTTTCGTTTTCGATGTAATTTTGATTGCTGTAATTGCCTTCCCAGTCGGCCTGTCGGGCTCTGGACCCGCGGGGGGCGGAGGCTCGTGCCGCAAGGAGGCGCAGCGCGAGCACACCACGGAGGGCCAGTGCCGCTCGCGCCGCCCGCTGCGCACGGCGCGCTGCCGCGGCGCGTGCCCGCGCGGCTGCTGCTCGCCGCGCAACACCAAGCGCAGGAAGGTAAGGAATCGCACTAGTCTCCAGTCTCGTTGGGTGCTACGCGGGGTAGCTGGTTTGGGCCCCTATTAGTCTGTTCATACGTATTCTTGCCATCGCAGCGCTGCGATCGCAGTTTCCTGCATGCGCGGCACTCGCATCGAGTTATTGAGAAGGAGTTGACCCTATAATGAGGTAGCTGAGTCTTGTGTACGCTTCGTAGTGCTTATTGAAAAAAATAATAGAATTCTGCGGCTTGAGAGATAAGGTTGGTAATTCGTTTCCTCATGGCGAAAAACGTCTAACCAGTCCACATTCATCGACAAATCTGATATATATTGAACACATTCACTGATTGATTCTATATTTAGCAGATGGATGATACAGCTCAAGGAAGTTCGTGATAAGGTTCACGACAACGAGCAAATTGGTATTCGATGAACGAGTTCATCGCTAATCAACGATGCACGTGCACATTATCACGACCTTCATTAAATTGTCTCACCCATCTCTTTGCCATTAAGTTATTTATTAAATGTTCTTCGTACACTTCGCAGATTTGAATGTGTGGCAATGTTTAATGTTATTCACATTTAAGAGAATCTTACAAGAGGCATAATTTTTATTTTACTTGACATTTAAACAAGCACTATGAAGCGCGCAGAGCAATCAGCTAAATCAAAATGGCATCAACTCTTCCTTAATAGGTCAGGGTAAGTATCATGCATGCGCGAAACTGCGATCGCAAATCTGCAATGGTTCAGAAATACAAATGAAACTTATTGGGTATAGGTACCTCGAGTTAATATTTATTTATTTAATATATATACGGCCTAAGCCAATAACAACAGTTACATGAAGAAACATAAATATGAATAATTACCCCATTGTAATCCGAGCAACCATGCCACTTTTCTTAGAAAACGGTGTTGGACAGACTCGATATGGTCAATATGAGTCCTGTAGAATGGAAACCAAATAGGAGAAGCGTATTCTAGATGGGGTCGAACTAGTGAGCAATAAAGAGTTTTGATGGAATTAATATTTTTGAAGTCCACCGTCACTCTATTGATAAAACCGAGAAGTTTGAGAGATTTGTTTTCAATATTATCAATGTGTTCACGATAGGAGAGTTTACTATCTAAAGTAATGCCAAGATCCTTTATTGACGAAATCATTGAAAGGGAAGTATTTTTTAGTGTAGTTGAATTGTATAGGTTTTTTTCGTCGCGAGTAAGATATTATTTAATATAAAAAAGATACAGATCCTTATATAATAATATCATATTCTTATTATCACTAAAATATTAATACCTTTAAAGCAAAATAATATTGCAACTCGCAAAAATGTTGCGTGTCTGTGGTGAAATATCTGTCAACAATTGTTTGTTCGTTCGCAGGTTCGCCTGTTCTGCGCGGACGGGTCCCGCCGCACCCGGGAAGTGGAGGTGGTGCGCAAGTGCGCGTGCGGCCGCCGCTGCGCGCGCCCCGGGCCCAACTGACTGCCCGGCGCGACCGACCCGACCCCGAGACCTGCCCGCGCTCCCCGCACCGACCCTAGCGTAAGCTCTAGTTATGTAAGCCGGCGCCGCGACGGCGAGCCCCCGTACGTCGCGGACAGCCAACAATACGAACATATTTATAAGGAAGATGAAGATCATAAAGCTAGCGCCATCCACCAAAGAAACACAATCCTCGATCACTTTCCCCGGAACCCCAAAAGTGACTATGAGAGCGACGTCAGCCACGTTAGCATTACCGACTTCAGCTTTAATAATGCGACTGACGACGACGAATCTGAATCCTTGATCATCGTCCCCGAAGAAATCGAAAACATCGCACGAGATAGCAAAGCCATCGAAAGCGACGATTTATCTCATTTTGAGTTCGAAATCGATGATTTTTCTGTCTCTTCGCCGGATCCGACGCTACTTCCGTCATCGACGGAAACGCTTCTTCGTTTAGAAAATGAATTATTCGAAGATATTGCCAAATTAAACGCACGACCAAATAAAGAAGTCGTTAAAGATCTTTTGAACGATGACGCCATACCTTTTCATTTAGAAGCTTCATCCACTTTCGATGAAGTCCACGTAACATACACAGAAGACCCGACTGTCGGTAGCAGTAGTGCTGCGGATGTGATGTACGAAACTTCAACGCAGATTGACGATGGTAAAAACCACAGTTCCACAGTCAAAAACGATGAAGATTCTGATCTATTTTACTCCTTGGAGGACGGAGTGATTGATCAGATTTACGCATTAGTGAAGAAAGATGTGGAATCAAAAATATCCCCCGTTATAAAGGATGGAAATTTTACTACTAAAGATTTTGATATTCTCGTATCCGAGGTTCATAACGAATTATCACTCAAGACTGAGTTCAATGCATATTTTCGAGCACTGGTCTTGATTGAATCCAATACATACGAAGGGCGATATGACAGTTTAAATATCACCCACGAGATGATTGTCAAAGATCTTCGATCGTATTTTGATAGGGTCTACAAAACTATTTTTAATATAACAAAGAAATCCATGTCAATTGATCAAAGCCTTAATATGGAAAGTGAGTTGAATGATCAGGGAGTCGATGTTCGAGATGTTGCGTTGGCTCTTCCGAGCAGACAAGATGCTACGGACGATTACTTCGATACCTTGGAATTGAAGAACACAGATGAAGAAGTGAAAAAACGAAACCGAGTCAACGGAGATACAGAAATAAATGCTCGCGATAAAGCCTTTAAGACATTCGACACTCCGAGTGGACGTGTCAAAATCCTCTATCAAGTTAGTGAAAAAGATCAGAAAAAAGTTCTCAAGGTAGCGGAAGGGACGGTCGTGGAAACTATTCAAAATACGGGCAAATTCCTTCAGGAATCCGAAAAACATAAGGTGTCTGCAGTCATGACGTCCGATGGTAAAATCGGCATCCTTGTCAAAGCTAAACCTAAGGTCGGCGACCACGTCACCGACACGGATCAGTCGGACGACAGGAGTTATCCAAATCCCAAAATGGTGCCTACCAAAGTTCTCGACAGCGAATCCATATTAAAAACTACGGTGCTCCATCCGGTTTTAGGAACTCGGGATGCGTTCGATACGAGCAGAACCGTTCTCAAACCGGTCGGAACCAATGTGTGGACCGCCCACAGAAACACGAACGATGCCAAGGCTAAGGTCGACAATTTAGGAGAGGTGCCGTACGATGACGATTATTACGACGAAGACGATATAACGACGAGGAAATCTCAAATCGACTTGCGAAATAATCTTTCGGGAATAAAGAGCAATACGGATAACGAAGTAACGGAAAAGATGACTGTAGAAATTGAAAAAAGTGAAGAAGCCGAAATTACAGATCTCACCGAATCGCGTGGTAAAAATGTGATCCGAACATTTGACGAAGATTTCTTAAAAGGGTTACAGAAAAATGCCACCGAAGATGTGCGCAACCGGAAACCTGAATACTCCGGAGGATTGAGGAATCCCAATTCGATAGATTACAGAAAAAACCACGAGAAATCCGTTTATTTGAATATGTTAGATATCTTAGGACCTGATTCGCGGGACGTTATCCAACTCTTGAAAGACGTGAAACACGTCAGTAATGATCGTTCTTCCGGAGGTAAAAAACTATTTTCAAAAGAGATCGCCAGCGAAAACGAAAGGAGAACGTCACCAGAAGAAATTAAACCTATTTTTAACAGGAATCCTTCAGATGTAGACCGGAAATCGCACGACGAAGAGATCAGAGTCGTAGAGGACACAAAAATTCTGGACAATCGCAACGAAGATAGAGATGCGCGAAGGAATCGAGTGGATTTCCATCTCAATCGAAACCTAAACTCTGATTTTGAAAACGACAAAGAACACGGAAGCACACATCGAAACCTCGACGAAATTTGGTCTTCGGACAGTGAAGAAGAGCTAGCTGAAGACTCGATGGTTAGAATCATCCCTGTCCACACGGGGCATTCGATCTTCCAAAGAGTCGGGCCTAAGAAAGACCGGATCGATCCGATAGCCGGAACGGTTCCATCCATCCGGAATTTAGACTTCACAACGGAACACAACGATGACAGACTCATCTTTAACAACTCTTCGCAGAAGAGAGTCGGCAACTTGAATTTCCTACTGATATTTTGTACAATTGCTTTAGGATACTTCACAGTATTATCGTGGATAAGGTTTCACACGAGAGTGTTCAATTTGATACAAATGCCGTGGTGACGGAAGTATTACTACGAGAATATACATTACCCTAATTTATTTTGCAAATTTAAAATTATATTGAAACAGACTCTACTAACCTACTCGTAACATAACCATCGCTAAAATTACCCCATCCGACCTTATCCGGTCCAATGTATAATATGAAATAGTGACCTTACTTATATCAGAAAAACAAACTTGACCTAACCTTACTTTTGTAATAATCAATCTCACCTCATTTTACCCATATGTTATAAAAAACAATCTGAACGGACCTTACTTTTATAAAAAGCAACATGACCTAATCTTCTTACTTGCATGAAAATCAATCTGACCTAACTTTGCTTATACAAAAAGTAACCTGACTTTATTTACATGAAAATCGATCTGACTTAAATTTACTCATGTAAAAAGCGACATGACCTAATCTTACTTATATAAAAAGCTATTTGACCTAACATTAACCTATCTCAGACTGACAAATATACAAAATAACCACCCCTAAGTTAAAAAATGGATAGTTAATTTATTTATTTTAAGTTTTAGCTTTAACTCACTAAAAACGGTACCTAATTTATTGGCTATAAATATATTTTTTACATGTTTTAATATTTATTTTTGCTTGCCATACTTTATGATGGAAATGTACGCATCGATGATTCAGTGGATTTGTCAAATATTTCTAGAACTAATTTTAAATACGGTCTAATTGAAAGTGAAATTTCGTTTTCCAAATAAACGCCCGATGAACGCCAAGCGCGCAAAAAATGAGATTTTAAATTTTAATTTATTGCGACTATTTTAAGAGCAGCTAGCTATAAGTGTATATGTCTCTACATAGCTAACTCCCTTAATATACGGCTAGTGTTATTATTGAGTGCGTTAACTGTGGTAGTGTGGCAATTCCTCGAGGGACACCATTCTTCGCATCTATGTACGACTGAACTAAAAAGAATCTACTTTTTGGGAAATTGCAAAAGAAGAATGTGAATTGTGACGCCTTCGTATTCTTTCGTCGATTGCTTCATATTTTTCGAAGTAAGCACCGAATTTTGAGTTAAAAATTATACCAAAGGCATTCAGCTATGAGAATCTACGAAAAAAAGCGTAATAAAAATCTTTTTTTTTAAGACCAGATCGCATTCACACCATCGTCTTCCCACAAAATTTATTAAAAAAAGATGGCTGACAAGCAAAACAAGTAGTACAGTAAAAAGCACCGACTGTTTACATCGGTCTACTGTAAGTTATGTTCAGTATGTCGGTCCCTTCCGCGTACGTGTCACCATTGTTTATCGTTTCACTATACGCCCGACTAACTGAGCAAGACAGAGACAGGAGATATCTTACGACTAATAAAAGAGCATTACTTACCGGTGAAAAGTTAAACCATCGATTTTCTAGGTCGATCTTAGCGTACATATAGGCATTTTAGTAATTGCGAGGAGAAAAGTAGCCAGGGACTGCTCGCAAGAGACTAAAGTCCGTTCTACCAAACATACGTATGCCAGTTGGCCGCAGGTTGAAGGACCACGTTTCGAACATACCTCATTGATTGTCACAGCCTTCCGTCGACTTTTTGCCTCATTCTAATATCTTTCTCAGTTGCCTATTCCAAGGCCGCGAGAATCTCCGCTTGGCGTTCATCGGGTGAATGATCTATAACAATGTATGTATTGGTCACATCTCTATGTTATAAACATTGTCAGGATCGTGCAAAAGTTGCGAATCTACAAACAATCAGCCCTCAAGCCCGATCATCTGTCACGTGGTGGCAGATAAGTCTTACGCTCTAGGGGAAAGTGAGATACGGCAGTTTCGCCCACCATATTCCGCACATGTGCTGTGAAGACTTGTGTAGCCTCAATAGCCTCAGATGCAAGTAAAAATGCCGGTTGACAAAGAAGAAAAACTGCCAGAACCTTTTATAGTTCGTTTTTGTCCAACAGACCATTTTTGACGAAACTGAGTTAAGTGTTCGGGAGTTCTGAGAAAGCCTTCATTTATAAAATTCAAAGTAAAAATATATCAAAATAAATAAAACAACTTTGTTTTAAACCACTTTTTCTGCACAAACCTGCATTCTACACAACTAATATATATTTATATATATTTTTTACACCTTTTATCAAAATACAATTTAACGTTCACTTTGCCCAGCTAACAAGGGTACATACCCCGTTCCAAGCTAGGCAATTACATTCTAATATATGAAAATAGTTAACAAATTAATAGAGAGCACAGACTAAATCAAATATAAACTTATTCATATATATACACACATATATACACACACACATACATACACCCATGCGCAAACACATTCATACATTCATAAAAACATAGACAATTTATTTATGCGAAGTTTCATGGTTGCCATCTATAAATATATTTTTAAAATTATTCCTTATTTTCATATTTTATTTTCGACATCCAGTAAGAATCTCCAATCCGTGGCATGCATCAACTTTTCTGACTCCCTACGACCGATGTCATAAAAGAGCGAGGTCAACATCTTCCGCGACTTGACGACACTCTTGTCTTTCCACGATTCTGGCAAAAGGTTATGGACCTTTTTTCCTACGTAATAGTGTTGTCTCGATGCCAGAGCAGTGTTGACCCCTTCACTTAGTATCAGATCCCTATTAGAGTATCTTGTATTATGGTTGTGGTTGACGCTCGGGTAAATGTATCTATTGATGTGTGTAACCACTACCGTCTTCAATATATACTGTTGAATAATATTCAGTACTCAGAATTCTTTGAAGAGCAAGTCACTTGGATAACGAAATGTTTTTTAAAAAAAATAATAAAGGTTATATTTTTTAAATAATATATGTTCTTATATTATCCCAAATCATTCAAATCAAAATCACAAAGGTCTACAAATATAATTAAATTGTAATGATTGCGGTTCAATCTATTTTGGAGAAACTTAAAGAAACTTCAATATTTGAGTAGAAGAACACTCAAGGTGCCTAAATAATAATCATTTTTCTGAATTCGCAAACTATCTGACAGAAAATAATCATAATTTCAATAAAGAACTGGATTAAAAAAACTTCATGTTGAAAATAAAATATTTAAATTAGACAACAAAGCGATTCACAATTAGAAAAAAAAAAACACTAATAATTAAATAAACAATATTTCTTTTAGTCCACTCCTGTCTAGTTTCGAAAATATGCATCGCAAATTACCACCCTTTTAGGAAAAACAAGACTTGATTTACTGACTAGCCCACGTGTAGTATTTAAGTAAACGTGGATAAAATAAAATAGAAAATATTTTTTTAAGTAAACCTCGACGAAGAAGCTTGTTTGCTTTGAAACCGGTCGATGGAAAAAAATAGAAAATTAGTGGTTAACAAGAGAGTTGTTTTATTTATTTTATTAATATGAATAGTCAGAAAGTTGGTGCGAAAATTGTTTAAGGGGTTTTTTTAACAAATGTTGTATTTAGCTGTGGTCATTATTTTTTTATGCCGATGTAGGAAAAAAAAACTTTAAAGGTCTTTTTCTGCAGATTTGTGTTTCGGTCTGTTGGACAAAAACAAACTGAAGCGACGAGCAAAAACTCCCTGCAATCTTTGTAGCCTCGGCGTCCTCCTGAAGTGCATATGTACTTCGGTGCATTGAGTAAAGTAAAGGATCTGTACTGCCAGAACCTAGATCTACAGTTACAAAGGGTGTATTCTAACAAGCCGCAGTGCCCCATACTAGTACCATACCCTAAAAGTACCAGTGGTGGTATCCGGAATCTTCACTACCCCTGGAGAGTGGTTAATTTGGGGATTTTTATTTTTTTAACACGACGACACTTTGCTTTATACAATGGCCACACTGATGATAGTAATGCTTAAAATGTCCCAATAATCTTCTTAACTCTTAAAACACTGTAATAAATAATCCCTTTGAGCGCGGTGATGTAACATCGTGTTGCCGCTAGTAAAATACGGAATATTCTAAAGTTCAGACATTTGAAAGAAGATAAAAAAACATGGATACATACTGTTGAATAATTACTTTTCCATCATTTATGCAAGGAAACATTTAATTTAGCCCTGTTAGCTAAAATTAAATTTAAAATCATAAATACGGCGCTCATATAACGCACGCGCGTTCCCCATCACTGCCATCAACCGACTGAAAACTGAATTTGTTTTACACAACACCCGCCACAGAACAGCGTCTCTGTCTTCCTTATTGCGAGTTGTATCTTCGTGCTCTCTTTTATACAGATGTGTTGCTGAATTAACGGACATTCATTCTTCGCGTGGAAAGGATAAATATTTTTTGTATTAACATCCAGCATAGTTATACACATTTTACTTTCCAAAACCGGCGTGAAAATGTTCATTTGAAGATTACGAAAAATACGAGTTCACGAGTTTTGTGTCCTGTGTCGACTAGTGCGACATCACAGCCACTCAAGAGTTGATTGAAATCATATTTATTTGACGTTTTATGATCAGTGTGGCCAGATATGGGGTTAGAGAAGATTCAGAATACCACCACAGTAATCTGCTAATAATTTCAACTATTGCGAAGACGAATAATTTGAAACTTTCGCTCGGTCTAAAGTATTAAGTAATAAAATAACCCAACGAAGCTGTCTCTCTGTGGTTCATATTGTAAAAAATAGATTAAGGAATTAAGTGTATTAGCTTTAGCCTAATTTAAAACTGTTAGATTTAAGAATTAGTAACTTAGAAAGGTCTTATATGGAGTCGGTCGCGCTGTCATATTTTATACATATAAAAAATATAAAATGAAAATTATTCGAATAAATTATTAACTTTTTAATGACGCATGTGTAAAAAGCCATTTTGATTTAATAAAAAAGATGTTTTAAAGTATTATTGTTTTATTGTTCATTCCAACAAGAATTCCAAATCGCCATATTTGGGTAAGTAAGTACAAGGTTACGAGTGTTTTTTCGTCTGGAAAATCCAATCATATACGACTGCTCACTGAATGATGAAATATTATCATCTGTGTCTAGTATACGAGATGTATCGGACATCGCGGCGAACAAGCGCCGAGCATTGAACATCGACACCGAGCCGAGCGGCCCTTTTGCGGGCTCCCAGGCGGAGACGATAGCCGCACGGGGAAAATCGTCGGAATGAGCGCGCAGAGGCGCTCGGACGAGAGTGTACGATACAAGTGTTTTACAGTATTATTTATATGTGGGGTTTCGTGCTTATTTTCGGCTAGGAGTCTCGATTTGTAATCTAATTTGCTGCCCCTTAAATAAAGACGGTAAATTATGTGACTCGCAGGGGCGGAAGTTAGAATATCGAGACCCTAGCTACATATATGTATCGGATTGCGGGGAATCAGACCCTGTCCAATCGCATTGAAACTTGTGTCACCCTTTTTATCCGTATGTAGGATTTTTTCCTGTATCATCTGTACATTAATTAAGATACGGGGAAGATGCCCACATACTCGTTTCATATGTGAAACATATCCCGAGGAAAATATCGGACTTCATAAGTATGAAGATAAAATAAAATATAATATTATCTAGCCAATGGGAGAACGCGCTACGATATAAGCCGGGAAAGTCCGACCCCTTCTCGCTCTCCCTTGCGGCCTATGTATGTATGCTGTCTCGTACCGTGCCCGAGCGCGACACGGTACAAATTTGTCTATAAAACCCCTATGTTTTTTGTCAATAAAAGTGTGTATTAACAAGTGTTTTATTGAATGTACGCCCTCTCCGCCTTCGACGTCGCTGCCTGCTCCTTTGGAGAATATTGCCGCAGACCCAGCACCCAGCCTGAAGAAAGCTACCTCACCCGAGATGGCCAGTTAAATATCAGCTGCAGAATCACCCCTATCTACAGTTCAACCGTATGCACGGCAAAGCGTTGTTGAGTGTGTAGTTCAAGTGCAGTTTCTTCAACTCCTAATCGCCTGACATAATTCATTATTTATTCGCCATGTAATAAATAAACATCAAACGGCAACCTCGTGTCTTCTCTGTCAATCTCCAACTGGGGTAGGAGCTCCAACTTTTAGCAGCCTAATCCTGCGAAAGTATGCCTTTTACTTCATATTGTATTTTATTTAACACTAACTTATTTCAATGAACGCGGTAAGGTCTATTTATAAAAACGTCTAATTTAAATTTCAATAATAAAAATACTTTATAGATTTATTCCACTTTTATTTATAATTTTTTTACTAGTGACTGACATTCTGGTACACCGACAGACTGGTACATCTGGTAGACACTGGTAGACTGAACGCCAGTCTAAAGATATCGGTCACTGGTAAAAAAAAAAAATATTAAAAAAATTATTTAAAAAAATATATAAATAAAAGTGACATAAAACTATAAAGAATTTTTATTATTATAATTAAAATGCAGTTCCACCAAGAAATGTCAGTAGAAAAACTCAAGTCAGCATAAAACAGAAGGCGACTAAACTACTCATAAATTAGTAGTTTTACGTTTTGACCCATTAGTTTATTTGTAGCTCAGTACGCAACTCATGATTTGAATTCAACTTTGTCGTGCTGTGTCCTAAAGTGCAGAAATACTGCTAGGATCTTAAAGAAACAGTGTCGGATCACATTTCATGTGTAATTAGAAAATGAATGTGTAAGTAGCAAATAAATCTGTCAGATTGTCGAAGAAAACAAAACAGACATTTCGTTAGTGTTGCCAGGGTAGTAAATTTTTTTACCCTACTTTGCTCATCTAATGAGAGAACTAATGAAAATTTGACCTCGGATAAAACAACTCTGTGGTGGACATTTGACCGACATTATCTTTAAAACATCAAATATTATTCAACACGATATAAAAATATCCGTTTTATGTAAAATAGTTTTTTTTAATATTTTAATTCAAAGTTCATTAATTCAATTACTCTTATCAAATGACCCTTTACTTATCTTCTCTGTTGCGTTAATCAATATTTCCGCGTGCACAGTAAAATTTTAGATATAAATTAACAGATTGCTTTTTTTTTACCTAACATTTGTGTTATGATTATATTTTTCCCATCGCGCAACATTACGCGGTGACACCACAAATGCGCGCGGTGAAAGTGGGGCATAGTGGGGGAATTTTTGGACACAGTCCGATGTATTCAAATATGATTGTACGCTCCTTCTGGACATTTCTTAATTCTATGTATTTGTGTAAAAATATATATTTTTAAAAAACTACGGGACAACTGGCTCGGGAGGATGCTGACGCCATATGCTCCAACTATGGAGCGGATAAGGAATGATGATGATTATGAATGTTGATGACGGTTCGATGATTGCCGACTCAGTCATCTTGAATGTCGTCTGCACTCAATCCAGCCATGTCTATGTCATTGGTATACAGGGTGTCATCAATCCACTTCCGGACGGACGGGACATTAGCGTAAACCCCCGGAGTCTTGTTTTCTCCGCACCCGATGCCCCAGGCTACGATCCCGGTCTGCATGTATCTCCCGGGCTTTCCCTGCAATGCACATTATTTTTTATATTTATTTATTTAAAACTTCAAGTACAAAGAATGAGTCCTCCTCTCGAAGCGCTGTCTTCCAGCCAACCGGAAAACACACCGGTCAAAAGAAGAGTTGGTCAAAAATTGTACTTAAAAAACTAAAATATATATCAAAAGAATACATACAAAAAACGAAAACCTAAGTAACTAAAAATAACAGCTGTTTTTCAATTGGGAGATGAGGCTTCCGCATATTAACTTTAAAAAATTACATTACAACAACAACAAACCATCACGCCGTTTCCCCGCAAGGGTAGGCAGAGAAAATAGAACGCCACATCACTCTATTTTATTTATTTTAACAGTCAATAATGATGTGATAACATTTTTTATATTTTTTATATATTTTTATTAAAGAAGGTAAAAATATGAACAGAAAAATATAAAAGGAAAAATAACGAAACCCACTAAACCGCGAAACCGGCTGTCAGCAGGTTTTTTATTTTTCCTTTACAAAGAGAAACGTTAGAGAAATTATATCAATTTAAAAAGTAATAGAAACATTATTAAGAACTAAAAGCATCCCTAATTTTTACACAAAATTTATTTATAAAAATTAAAATAGATGATATTAAATGATAATCAATATAAAGCTTTGTTACACATTAACCATTTAATATTTTTTTTCTTAAAATCAATGTCAACATTTTCTTTTAAAATCATCTTAGGAATCTTATAATTTTTTTAGTAATTAACATAAAAAAGATACGGTCTAAAGACCGATTAGCGAAGTTTCTAAATAAAAATCTTTCGTACCAAAAGGTACAACAAAAGGGTGTGTTGTGTGTATTTCTATGGGAGTATAATTTGCATACAGATCTCGCTTCCTCTGCATTCATACATATTCTCATGGAAGCGCGCCGATCATTCCGACTTTTGACATGTCCATCTTCAAGTATTTGTTGGATTTGGTCATGCCATGTCTTTCTCGGTCTTCCTATATTTCTACATCCATCAACATTCGCATTGAAAATATTCTTAGCCAGCGCAGAGCCTTTTTCTTGATTTTGTCGATAATGCTTGTCTCAGCCGTACATAACGCACGGATCTCGACATTTGGGCATCTATCGTACATAGTTTTATCACACATTCGCCTGAGAGATCACATTTCGACAGCCAGCATTCAGCCTACTTTCATCCCTGTTTTTCCAAGTGCATACTTCGGCTCCCATACATTATCATTTTTCATTTTTGTTACACGAAGGTAAGATGAGCAGTCTTACGCTCCAGGTACCAGTCCAGGGACTTTGAAATATTCTAGTGTAAAAAACCCTTGGAAAATAAATATTTCATGTTAATTATTGTCTCATGTCGGGGAATCGAACCCGTTAGAAAATATTTTTCATTTAATTAAATTTGGTTATTAGATTTTCGATTTTAATTCAGGAAACTTAATCAACCAAGGCCCAGAGGGTGAATTATATGAGGCCCGGAGGTTGAATTAGACGAGGCCCGGGGGGCGAATTATAAAAGGCCCGTAGGGCTGAATTTCTTAGCATGTGTTATAGTAGTAGTTGGCGATTTTTAAGTAAGTTGTCATAAAATGAATCTGTACTTACAGGTATTGGGCATACGAGGGCTGAACCTCCGTCTCCTTTGCACGTGTCCTTTCCCGGCTCACCCCCGGCGCACATGAACGATCGGTGCAGTTGGAACTCGGCTCCCAGTCGAGTTTTTCTCAGGGCGGACTGGCATTGGTTATTCGCCACAGTCGGAAGTTCCACCTGAAATCATATCCATGTACGTTAACGTGTTATGCTGGCGATAGGGTCTCCCGGAGGCGTCTGGTGATGTCCACGTGCTCCACTCAGGAGCGGATGTGGAAAAAAAGATCTTCTTTGCAGTAGAGACTTTACTATACCGTCACCCGACAAAAACATTCCAGGCTTCATTGTAGTAAATCGGCTTGGCCATAAATGTCATACAAAAGAATTTGTTTTATTTCTACACAATGGAAATCGTCAAATATCTGCATCCTGACATGTGTGAATTCCGAAGCATTCCGAACAGATAAACCTTCGGGCATTTACAAATATGCGCGCTGCGTAGGGTTACCCAGTTCCTGACGATCATTAATTATTGCCATTTTCTATGGCTTTTTTTTGGTGAAACAGTCACGGGCAGAAGGATGTTGTATGGCCTTGAATAGACCAGATATTCAAAAGAATTTTGGATCGAACCTTTTTCAGTATGACTTGATATTTTCCTTCCTTGCCGAAGACATCTTTGCCCCAACCGGAAGCGAGGCAGCGTGTTCCCGGTGCAGAGACAGGGCCCTCTGGGGGAAGGCAGATGACTCCGATGTTCTCCGCAGGGTCGAATGGACGCTCCAAAAACATCAGAGCTACGTCATTGAATAGTCCTCCTGAAAAAATGGGTTATTGAGGAAAGAAAGATGGGAAAGCGCTAATACACATAGATCAATACAATATAGACCTTTGATACCTCATTAGCGTATCATAGTCACATTGCAAACGTGAGTCGTTCAGCTTCCAAGATGTTGGGATTTGAGATTCGCAGAAATGAAAACCATCAATGTTTTGTTTATGACTTTAGTGCGTAGCAATCTGGTTCTCCAGATCTCTATATGCGGTGGTGTGGAAGGCTGAAGAAGCCACTCGCTCACCAATGGTTGCGAGAACACAGAAGAATTTTCTTCGTTACCTCTAATTGAGAGAGTATGGATACTACCCATTGCAGTACCCAGCATTGTTTCTTTTAGGTCTGCTCGGTATCAAAGGTTGGCGGGCTGGAAGGAGAATTCTCTGGTTTATGGTGGCCTTTAAACTTCTGCACGGGTTAATAAAATCCCAACATTTTAGAGCGCATAAAATTATATGTACCGAGCAACTATTGAAGAACTAGGAAACGCGGACCATTTGTTTTTCCAGAATGCAGGAAAAATTTACCGTTGATAATGCCTGTGGATCGAACCTTCGAACCATGTCTATAACACAAAAAAGTAGCCAGAAATTAAAATGCACGCAACGATCCATGGAAAGAGAGATGCTCGGTGTATGTTTAGAGAAGAGATGTCTTAGGAGACAAAATAAGAAATGAAGAAATAAGGCGCCGAACCGGAGTCGTGGATATAATGGATCGTGCAGCGAAATTGAAATGGCAGTGGGCAGGACACTTGGCGAGGCAAAATGATGGCAGGTGGACACCCAGAATAATAAAGTGGAGACCGCGGGCAAACAAAAAAAGTGTTGGAAGGCCACAGAAAAGATGGGTCGACGACATTGCCGGTAAAACGTGAATGATGAAAGCGGGTGATAGGAAGGAATGGAGACGTTTGGAAGAGGCCGCCATCCGCCACCCAGCAGTGGAGAGAATAAGGCTGCAGAAGAAAGAAAGGAAGAATGCCTGTGGAAAGAATTAAAGCATTCTCCCCACAGGCATCATATTGAGTACGTCTAAATGTTTGCACCCAGGCGGAATTTCTTCCCTAAGGTATAAATTTGTTGCAACAGAGAGGGAAAACATTTTTGACGAGAGGATATGACAAAACTTGTTGCATTATCTAACTGGTAAAAGAAGAAGCAAAAAAGTGGGAAAATTGTTTTCAGGCGTTGCCTGATTCAGCCAGATGAATTTCTCCAGCGTGATAAAGGTTTCAGCTCTCTTACTTCACAAAATTCAACGGAGTTGAGGAAATGAGGATGTTTAAACATGGCCGAATCGTGAATGTTACACAGTGTGTAAAGTGGCTACTTAAACCAGCCAATGACAGATCAAAAGCCCTGTAAATGTCCAGACTTCCACATTTTTTTCTTAAAAATGTTTTCCCTCTCTGTTGCAACAAATTTATAGCTAAATAACTCAAGAAATCCAGCCTGCCTGCTAGCATTTGGACGTACATTTATACATATTGTTGATTAGTCTCACCTGCGTAGAAGTGGTTATGGGTCACGATGCTGGCCACGTCCCTATCCTGGTGCGGATAGACTTCATTCTTCGTCTGGGTATCCCATTCTCCCGCCCTGACCTTCAGCTTGGGCTGAGGGTCGCCCTGGTTCTTGGGGGCCACGCAGTGCGCCGCCGTCAGGGCCACGCGAGGGTGTATGAGCGAGCCCCCGCACTGGTACTGGTTCTGCGTCTTCTGGGAATTTGGAACTGGAACGGATCTATAATGACGTAGACAAAACAACAACTTTTGATTTTTCCTCTCGTTCTGTAATAATTTTAATAAACCCGTTAGGAGTATGAGAAATCATGTTATTATCTTACTAATATCGACAATTATATCCCCAAAAAAAATATATTTGTTTCTGGAAGTATATATAATCCAAATGTACTGAAAGAGATCAGTTTGTATGTTCCCAATAATTATACTAGAGCGAGATCTCTTGCACTATTTTGGGCACCCAGACGCCGCACGAATTCACCCATTAATAGAAATACTAATAATAATATTGCCCTGAAATTATCTCTCATCAACTTCAGGGTGCCTGGAAGAATGACTAGACAGGTGCCACCGTTTGTAGCAACAATTCACGGACAGTGTATACTTGTAATGCCGTACTAAACAGACTTCATGAACTCGGCAATAGTTATTCCCACGTATCTGATATATTTAGTGTAGGGTATTGTTCCTATAGAACAAACCTTTTGAACTTTTTCAAAGATGGTGAATGGTAATTATATTTATTTATTCATGCATTTCATAATATATACAGTTTTTTGTTCACTTTGCACAGCTGTATGAAACAGTACTAATGATTTTCTTGTTGTTATACTGTGGAATGTTTTATTATTTAAACTTTCTACTGAATATGCTGTATAATTTTTAGGTTATTTTTTTAAATATAAATGTTGTATAATTTTTAAGTTAATTTTTTTTTATAAATGTTAGGTATAAGGAAATTTATGTTTTTAAAAAAAAAAAAAAATATTAAGCCAAATATGTTAGTATTATAGTTAGTATTATAAATATATATGTTAGTATTATAAATTTTTGTAAAAGGCACATTTGCCGTTTATGTTAGTAAAATAAAAATAAATAAAATACGGCTTCTGCGGATAAATAGATCTATTTTTCTGTACATATCGGCAGTTTTTCAGCTATCTGCTTTCTTTTCACTAACTTCCAACTTATATATTATTTACAGTCTGCATTGCGAAATGGATAAAACAATTCGTAAACTTATGCAGACTACGTTGTCAAAAAAATAAAAATAAAAATATTTAAAAAAATATTACTAGTCATCGTCATTCCCTTTTCGCACCTAATCGTGCATAGGGCACTGGATTGGCACACCAATCGCAGCGTATCTTGATCATTTTTGGTACATGAAGATAAGATGATTAGTCTCACGCTTCAGGTACCAGCTCTGGGACTATAAAATATTTTTGGTATAAAAACACCCTTTTAAATAAACATTTCATATCAACCATGTCGGGAATCAAACCCGAGACCTCTTGCATGGTAGGCAAACGCGCTGACTATTACACCACAAAGCCGATGCGGTCAGTCGTTACAAGTCATTTATTCTTTTGGCTGTTGGTGTTGTAGAGAGCAGCGCCAACAGCCGTGAGGTTGCCAGAGCCGAACACCGCTTTGGCCCGCAACGCGTAATCCGATGCAACGTCAGCTCGTCGTTATTAAACGTCGTGCATCGGAAGAACATTCACATTTCATCTTGGTATTTCGTGTCGCCCGTCCACCAGCTCCTCGCCAAGTGTTCGCTATTGTAAATTTCTTCTGTACAAAATTGGAAGGATGCAACTCGCGTGTATCTACTCAATAAATAACTTCAATTGTAATCCATTTTTCTAATTTAACCTCAAATCAATTCACGCGCACCCATCCACACAATGTAATCAAATATTTTTGAGAGAACAAAACATGTTTTTTTTTACAGATAACGAAATCATAAATTTATTTTCAATTTTTATCAGTGAACTTTGACACTGTTTTGTCTTAGAGCTAATAATGAAAGATAGATGAACATTTAAATTTATTGTTTTTATGGGCTTTGCCCGTGTCAGAGAGGAATTTATTTATTTTTATTCAAGCCCAGAAGGCGTTTGCAGGTTGATAAACATTATATTTGATAAAAATAAAAATAGATGGAAAGTATTTCAATCACCTCCGTTTACTAGATAGTAAAGCAATTATAAATAAAGAGGTAAATGAACTGGAAACTATGACAAAAGAATTATACAAAGCCTCCAGAAAGATTCATCGGGTCATTACCCGATGAAATTCATTAATACAGAAACAACCAGGATTTTGAGTCCAACGTCTAGTAACATATGTACTGGAAGTAAAACTATTGGTGCTGTTGACGAGTACATTTACCCCAAGGTAACATTGTGCCCAAGCACACATTCTAAATCATGCTGAGGAACTGCTCAGACGCGTCGGATTATGTTGGGCTGCTTTTGGAAAGCTGAAACGCGATTTTAGAAGGGAAATCCCATCAACAATCTGAAAGCCAAAGTCTACGACTCTCGTGTTCTGCCGGTGACAACATACCTCTCAGAAAATCAGTGTTCAGAAAGTTAAGTGTAATCAGCGGCCTGTGGAAAAGAGGAGAAAAGACGCCGTACGAAGGTGACCGATATCGCGGAGAGAGAGGGAAAAAAATGGCAGTGGGCGGGTCACGTGGCGAAATGAGAAGCTGGGGATGTGGACCCCCAGAATACTAAATGGAGACCCTACGAAAATAGAAGGACAGTGGGGAGACCGCAGAGAAGATGGACTCTGTGGGACAGGGATGGAAACAGAGTGATCGCGCTACTCGCCTGACAGAAGATGGATGCTCGAATTCTGCGTGTTTTGCTGGTTCGTAGAATAGGCGTTGCTATGCGTTATCGTTATTTACTTTGCCACCGAACCCCAATACAAATGAATGCAGTTAACTTCTTTGGTAAAAGCTGTGCGGATGATCGCTGATGAACTAAACTTAGGTAAATCAACAGTGCACAACATTCTAACTGAAGATTTGGGTTTAAACTATGTGCCAAAATCGTGCCCAAGTTACTGACGCCGGATCAAAAGTTGAAAAGGGTTGAGTGCGTTACTGGCTTCAAAAGTGCTCATGAAAACGACGATGGATTCTTAAGAAGGGTGTTGACGAATGTTCCCTGGAAGGGTTGGAAGGGTGGAGAGAAGCGTTCATTTTCTTTCCCGTTGTCTGTGGTTTCGTATCGTCTATTCCTGGGTCAATGTCTTAATCTATGGTCGCTCTGTCCGTTTCCGCCAATTTGGTATCCCGGTCATCCATGGATTTTGTTTTTTCATAAAGCTCATAATGCACCAGGTAGGCGTTACCTGGACTCCAGAAATCAATAGAAACATAATAAGAGTTTTAATGGTAGGTAAAACTCCAATATTATGTGTTCTGAATTGATTTCTGGAGTCCATATTATGAGAGATCTGTCTGTTATCTCCTGGACCGGGTGACGCCTTTATTTGATATCAACCGGTTGAAACAGGCTTGCGAGAGAGGAATCTTTTGAGACTGTATGATTTAGCAACTCTCTTTGATAATAAATGATGATGAATGTCCCCTCTGACTTTTTCTTTTTCCCGAAGTGCAAAATGGTGATGAGGAGACACCACTGGGAGGATGTGGAAACAATAAAACTTAACTGAAAAGCCTTACTGCCGAGTAGCTTCAGGGAGGCTCTGAACAGTGGAAAAGAAGATAGGACAAGTGCCTGGTGACGAATGGAGAGTATTTTGAAGCAGGCAAAACTCGTATAGATTAAATTAAGGTAAAATAAAGTTTTCTTAACTTAGGATTTGGGTTGTGGTCCCGTGACTAGTTTCTCGGACTCATGGCTCAAAGGTCCGTGGTTCGAATTCCACTCTACCCCAACTTGATTCCTATTTTCTAATAGTGAGTTATTTACAACTCGTTGAAAATGGCCCTCAAAATGAAATATTTGGGTAAAACATAAGAACGCAAATATTAAAAAAAAAAAAAAGGTTCGCGTATTTATTGGACAGCCTTCTTATATTCAAAATTTGAATTAGGTATCATTCAATTTAAAATCGCCATGCTTTCTGTACAATGCATATTTAACGAAATAGTTTTGCGGTACTTTTTTTTATCTTATCTATGCATTACCTTTTTCACCTTACTAAATAGGCCTGTAAAAAAAAATGTGTTGCAATACAAAATGTCACCTCACTCATACATTTAAAGTTTGAATGAGGTTTCATTCAAAATAAGATCTGTACTTATTTCCGCAAAAACGGTTCATTTTATTGGCCACGCACCTAATACGTCAAGGTGTACCAATGCAGTGCCCTATGCACCATTAGGTGCAGAAAGGGAATGATGATGGTAGATATTCAAAATAAATTATAAATGTATTTAATAAATACAGTTTAAATACGTTTACAAAGTAAATAAAAATCTCTTGATGTAAATAATGTTTTTTTATAATAAATACTAACTCAGCAGTCCGAAGGTACTAAATTAAATTCTCACATTGTTTAGAAAAAGCATCCAATTTCATTTGCTTTGATTGTTGCTTCCTTTTTTGCAGAATCATAGCATAAACTACAAATATCTGAATATTCTTTTAATTTTAATAATAATAAAATAAAAAATATAATCGTACCTTTTTATTTTTCTAAAAATCAAAACGAAAACTAGCTCGGAAACAATTTCACACACACAAATAGGCTGCTACACGGTAATAGAATAAAACAACGTGTACAAGTATGTCTGCTATTTGAATCGCGGCACCTACTGTCGTCAGGGCTTCGATTATGATGGGAAGTTATCTTCCGTTTTTACGTTTTTATAAACGTCATACCTTCTCCTCGACGGCTATAGTTAAAGAAAAATTCCCTCTAGTGATTATAAAGATATACTACTGACCCCCTCCCTACCTTTAAGTTTTGGGTAGGTACATCGATATGAAACCAGGGGAAGCGTACGTCACGGTACACATATCTACGCTCTAAAATGACATAGTTTCAGTATGACGTCATAGTCAATGATAAAAGTCTCTAGACCAACTAAAAAGGTTAACTACCGATACCCCACCCCCACCATCAAGTTTGGATGTAAGTACATCGGTTTATACCGACGGGTCTAGAACCCCTCGACACGTTTATCTACGCATTAAAAGTGTCAAAAAGTTTGTTCCACCTTGCAATTTTTCCTTTAATTTTTAATCGTTTTGAGGTTTGCACCTTTTTCTTAAAAAGCCTATTAAAAATATGAGAGAGAAATAAGTAAGTTTCGAAGTCGAATTACATTCCGACATAACAGTCACTTTAATAAAACGAACGCCTAGATGTGGAAGTAATGTCGCTAGGTTCTCTCATATTAACAAATAAGAGTATCTAGGCGTCAGACACAGATTATATGCGTCAGAAAGTTACCACTCTAAAAAAAATATTTTGTTATTATATTTTTTCTATCTGTTTTACTATCTTTTCGAGTGTATGTATCGAGACGTTATAGGAGCCGGTTTTGTAATCGATCGGTACAGATTGGTAAATACATACAGACGATAGTTAAGCGTACCGTCTAAGTGATTTTCAAAAGTCATGTTCAAGCGAGCATTTTTAGCTTAAATTGGGATTTATTGGAGATTATAGTTGCTTTGAAGTGAGCGCTTTTTATTACAGAAGCCTATTTAATATATAAATGAGAATTATATATACTAACTAATTGTTTGCGCTCATTCCATTGGCTTGTTACTATCATATGACGTCGATATGACAAGTAGGTAAAACACACCGAGGTAAGATACAGATAGTACAGAAGTTAAGTATACCGTCTCGATATATACAGATGAAGATAGCGTTCATAATCTAGGCACTGGTGTCGGCCGAACCGGTGAATCCCCCGCCGGCACCGACCAGCGTAATTGTAAATCGGCGTAAATCGAATCGGCGTAAAACGAAGTTTACCTGTATTATTTGATAATTTTATTTGAAAAATTCCAAATGAAAATGTTTTGATGTTACACAATTAATGTTTGTAAATGCATTTCACATATATTTATGGGTATTCGCAGGCAATAAGCCACTTACTTTATGACGGCGACCGTCCACGGGAACTCGGCAAACTGGGCCTCGTTGTCTTTGTCTCCTTTGATCTTAAAGCCGAGCCCGTTCGGGAGCCGAAGGCCGCAGCCGGCTCGGCCGGAGGTCGTGGGCGTGGACGCGGGAGGGCGCACGGTCACCGGGACGTCAACTTTCTGCTCAGCCACGCAGCACATGTCCATATAGTTGTCGCATGGTCCAGTGCCGCTTCTACAACAAACAAAACAGCAATTCTAACTCTTGTGCGGCTGTGGTGTAACTCGAGTCTACATACGAGACTTGATACATCTCTCTTTTTTATAAATGATAAAGTTGTATTTTTTGTAACATTTAAATGGACATTTTCACCCCAGATTTGGAATGCAAAATCTGTATAAATATGCAGAATTTTAACGCAAAAAATATTTTTTGTTTAACTGAATAAGAAAGAGCACGAAAATATAACATAACAAGGAAGACAGAGACGCGGTTCTGTGGTCGGTGTTTGTGTGAAGGAGACAGAATAAAAAGAAGAAATTCGTTAAATCAGTCGGTTATTGCCAGTAAGCGGGAGTGCACGCTACTCAAATGACCGGCGTAATTATGATTTTTAGTTTATTTTTCCATAACCATTAGGTATGGCGGCCTCTGTGGTGTAGTGGTCAAGACGCTTGACTGACACACGGAAGATTCCGGGTTCGATTTCCGGAGAGAACACAAAAATTAAATGTGATTCTTCTCAAGCCTGGGTGTTCTGTGATGTAATTCACCACTGTAATTGGGCCTCCTGGCCTGTTGTGGTGTAAAAAAAAATGTAACAATGCTTTATATCGATTATTATTTTATGTTAACAATCAACTATTTCATTTTTTGTAAATAAATTTTGTGTAAAAAATACGCATGTTTTTAGTTCTTAATAATGTTTATATTACTTTTTAAATTTATATAATCTCTCCAACGCTTTTCTTTGTAGAGGAAAAATAAGAAACCCGCTGACAAGCCGGTTTTGCGGTTTAGTGGGTTTCATTAATTTTCATTTTATATTTTCTCTGTTCATGTTTACCTTCATAAATAAAAATAAATACAAAAAATCCACATTACATTACAATCGAATAAAGGACTATATTGAAAGGTTGTTTGATTATTGATCAAAGAAACATTATATTTAAAGCTTTCCTAATGTGAAATATTTCCATATTATTTGTGTATGTAAGATTTTAACTCCTGTATGTTTAATTAAGTCATGATTTAAATTGATTGGGTGATTAAAAAATTCGGAGGAATTGTTATTGTGAAGACACCTCATATGTTCTTTAACACGAATGTCAAAATTTCTTGATGTTCGTCTCGATGAAAGTCTCGAAACCGGTAAACATTGAAAAGTCGGTAAGTGATTATATACAAATATTTAATAACCATTTAGTAAAATGTATGACCACAAACTTAATGCTTTAAGTGCTACTGTGTAACATGCACTATTTTGCATATGTTTAAACATCCACATTTTCTCATCTCTTCCGAAAAGAGCCGAAATATTTTTCATGCGGGTGAGATTCACCCGGCTAAACCGATTAACCTGCTAGGCAACGCCTGAAAACTTTTATACACTTCCTAAGAAGGAAATCCAGCCTGTCTGCAAACATTTGGACACACTCGAAACATTGTCGAATTAACTAACCGAAAAAAAGAAAAGTATTAAAATTAGAAAATTGTTTTCAGGCGTTCCCTAGTAGGTGAATTGGTTGGGATGGATGAATCTCACCCGCGTGAGGTTTCAGCTGCTTTACTCCACAAAAGTCAACAGATGGAAGAGTTGAGGAAATGTGGATGTTAAAACATAGACAGAATGGTGAATGTTAGTTAGTGTGTAAAGTTGACACTTAAACCAGCCAATCTGCAAATGCCTAGACTTCCATAGGCCGCTCTCTTAAATGCTCTCCGTCCCTGTTGTCATTTGATAATTTTTTATATTGTTAATTTAATTAGGAACAACGCCGAAGAATAAGTTTTTTTTAAAAAATATTTTTTATATTTTCTTTACTCACCTTATGTCTAAAAGACCCACTCCATCGGTGAGAACTGAATTATTCGCATTGCAAAAATAAAATTGCACGCACTGACCGTCTTCTCCAGACTCGGTTCTGCAGGTTTCCACGGCTCCTATAAACAAACAAATTAATCTTTCCCAGCATCCAAATTATTATTATTATTATGGATAACTTATACAGCGCCATTTTCGTAATATAATTAATCAAGGGCGCTTTATATAGTGATTCTATAGTTAAAATATATTTAATTGAAGCTTTTAAATGTGTAATTTAATTAAAACAATTAATTTTGCTGCCACATGCTACGGATTTATTTAAATGATTTAGAGAACAAGTGGGTTTTAAGTTTTTTTCAAAACATCACTTCACTTTCACAGCCTCGCACCTCTGCCGGGAGAGCATTCCATGCCGTAGGGCCTGCGACCGCAAATGCGCGTTCACTAAATTTAATGCGCTGTTTGCGTAGAGGTATAATAACTTTTCCTCTCGTCGTAGACGTAGCTGATCTAAGCGTGAGACGCCTGTCAGCTAGTTCATCTGGAATGCATAGTTCCCTTAGATATTCCGGAGCAGATTTGTGCAGTGACTTATACATAAGCCGACAGAGTTTGTATTCGACCCTCTGTGGAAAACGTAGCCAGTGCAGTTCCCGAAGTAGTGGAGTGATATGACTGAACTTAGAGATTCCGAAAATAAGTCTAGCTGCGGCATTCAATACAGATTGTAGGCGAGTCATTTTTTTCATTGGTAGACCTGCGTAGATACCATTACAATAATCGACTCTAGACACTACAAACGCATTTATCAATTGACGAGCGGCTTCAACTGGCATTTTTTTGCGTATGCATTTAATCTGTCTCAGCTGGTAGAAGCACTTATCGTTCTACTAATTTGAGCGTCAAGAGAAAGGTAAGAAATACGTAACATATACCTTTTTATGTATTTGGGCATTACTATTGATATTTTTTTTAAATGGGTAAAACATATCACCAAATTATGTAAAAGATTAAGGACAATTATAGGCAGCATGTTTAGAATAAAATATTTTGTACCAATAAAAACATTAAGACTTATTTATCAATCATTAGCGGAGTCGATTATTAGGTACGGTATTACCAGTTGGGGCCTTTCTTGTAAAACCAAACTCGTCTCTTGAATCAATTAACAGATCAGCCAGAATTGATAAGGAAGAGGTACCCGAACTTTTTAAAAAGCAAGGCTGCCTGTCCGTAAATGCTATTCTATGGCTAATTTGTTACTAGATATCGATTTGATAGTAACTACCAGAAAAGGTATATTCATATACATAACACAAGGCTAGCACAACGTGAAGGCTTTTCAGTACCGAGGTTTGCAAACAAGTATGGCCAAAAGATATTCAATACAATTACTAAAATTTTCGAAGATTCCTAAGCAGATCTGAAAAGAAAATGTTGAGAAAACTTTTAAGAAAAAAATAATTAAATGGCTAATATGTAACAAGGCTTTATATTGATTTTCATTTTATTTTACATTAAAATTTTTGTACATAAATTTTGTGTAAAAAATACGTACCTATGCTTTTAGTTCTTAATAATGTTTATATTACTTTTTAAAATTATATAATCTCTCCTAACGTTTTTCTTTGTAAAGGAAAAATAAGAAACCCGCTGACAGCCGGTTTCGCGGTTTAGTGGGTTTCATTATTTTTATTTTTATATTTTCTGTTCATAAATACCTTCTCATATAAAATTAAATACAAAAAAATAAAAATTATGACTTTTACTATGTTTTTAAAAATATAAGTTGCTTGCTAAATACATTTTTTTTTCTGTCTTTTACCATGTTTATTATTACGTATTTTGCCTTCATTGCGTATTTTACTGGGTTTAAAAAAAACATTGTTAACTATGTATTTTGTTTTTACAACAACAACAAACCATCACGCCATTTCCCCGTAAGGGTAGGCAGAAAGAATAGAACGCCCTATCACTCTATATTTGCATACAGATCTCGCTTCCTCTACATTCGTACATATTCTCATGCACGCGCGCCGATTATTCCAACTTTTGACTTGGTCATGACATGTTTTTCTCGGTCTTTCTCTATTTCTGCATCCATCAACATTCGCATTGTAAATATTCTCACCCGTTCTTTCGCTGTCCATTCGCTCTACATGTCCAAACCAGCGTAGAGCTCCTTTCTTGATTTTGCCGACAATGCTTTTCTCAGTCTTACATAATGTACTCGGTTTTTAAATATGTTTTTGTTTTTACTATTTTTTTTACTACGTATTTAAATATGTTTTTGGTTTTACTACGTATTTTACTGGGTTTTTAATATGTTTATGCAATGTATTTTTCTATGCGTCTTACTATGTATTTTGGTATAACTTCATATTTTACTGGGTTTTTAAATATGTTTTTTTACTACGTCTTTAACTGTGTTTTTAATATGTTTTATGCAATCTATTTTTCTATGCGCCTCACTATGTATTTTGGTTTGACTTCATATTTTACTGAGTTTTTAAATATGTTTTTTTACTAACGTCTTTAACTATGTTTT
Organism: Micrasema longulum; assembly: GCF_059751315.1. NCBI lineage: Eukaryota > Metazoa > Arthropoda > Insecta > Trichoptera > Brachycentridae > Micrasema > Micrasema longulum. Next base: position 159,276 of record NW_028279509.1, on the reverse strand, counting down.
TAATATGTTTTATAGAATGTATTTTTCTATGCGTCTCACTATGTATTTTGGTTTGACTTCATATTTTACTGAGTTTTTAAATATGTTTTTTTACTACGTCTTTAACTATGTTTTTAATATGTTTTATACAATGTATTTTTCTATGCGCCTCACTATGTATTTTGGTTTGACTTCATATTTTACTGAGTTTTTAAATATGTTTTTTTACTACGTCTTTGACTATGTTTTTAATATGTTTTATACAATGTATTTTTCTATGCGCCTCACTATGTATTTTGGTTTGACTTCATATTTTACTGAGTTTTTAAATATGTTTTTTTACTACGTCTTTAACTATGTTTTTAATATGTTTTATACAATGTACTTTTCTATGCGCCTCACTATGTATTTTGGTTTAAATTTCATATTTTACTGGGTTTTTTAATTTGTTTTTTTACTACGCTTTTGACTATGTTTTTAATATATTTTATAAATCCAGTAAACATTTTTTTACAAATTTAGCAATGTTCGGGTAACATATTCAATATTTTGGGGCCCAGTAGCTCAATCACAAATAGCTATCGACGTGCTTAAAAACATGCTAAGCATTTGAGCGATCACGATGAACAATAATGAACTTGCTTAAGTTATCGCGGTCATATGTCAATGTGTGTGTAATCTCTAAGTCAACGCTCGTGTCCGTTTGTTTTTTTGTTTTCCGCGTTTACAATAAAAAATAATACACTATATTGCATTTGCGAAATAGTAAGGAGTATCTAATACAAAAAAGTGAACATTAAATTACAATTTCTATGGCGACTGCTTTTCTTGACATTTGGCTCGCCAACCGCCGGGTAAATGCAATAAATAGCGTGATAAATAAACTACGTTTAAGTATGTCCAAATGCTTGCAGACAGGCTGGATTTTCTCCCTAGGGAGTTACTCATATTTAAATTTATTTAAACAGAGTAAGAAAACATTTTTGAGAAGGGAATATGGAAGTCTAGGCATTTACGGGGATTTCCATGAATAACTCCCTAGGGAGGAAATCTAGCCAATCTGCAAGCATTTGGACATAATCAAACATTGTTGAATTAACTACCTGGTAAAAGAAGAAGTATAAAAATTGGAAAATTGTTTTCAGGCGTTGCCTAGTAGGCGATTTGGTTCAGCCGGATGAATCTCACCCGCGTGATAAAGGTTTCAGCTTTTTTACTTCACAAAAGCCAACAGATGGAAGAGTTGAGGAAATGTGGATGTTCAAACATAGACAGAATTGTGAATGTTACACAGTGTGTAAAGTGGCCACTTAAACCAGCCGATTACAGGTCATGAGCCCTGTAAATGCCTAGACTTCCATATTCCCTTCTCGAAAATGTTTTTCCTATCTGTTTAAATAAATTTAAATAAATAGCTGAACTCTTTAAATTAGAATCCTTAAAATTTATTCATCAATTAGCCACCGATGTAATTGTAGAGGAAGAATTGAAACTTGAAAAAAACTGTAGTAAACATGAACACAATACGAGAATATCAGAAAAATATCATTTACAACCTTCTAAAACGAGAAAAGGACAATCGAGACTAATAAACCATGGACTGAAATTATACAATAAACTACCAGACAAAACTTAACAAAAGACACAGACAACCTTTACAAAAGATGTTAAAAATATTAATATTAACAGTAGAATGTGAATTATTAAAGTACAAATATTTTATTAAGTGTATGTAACCCGTAAAGGTTTATCAATGAACAATTTGAATAAATAAAATAAAAAAATAGCAGTTTTGGAATTTTTTCCATATTTACACCGCGAAAATTAAAATATGTGATTGCGCAGCAGGATTATACGTCGCGAAACGTAAATATTTTGACATTTAATATAAGTGTTAACGAATGTTGCAACGTGATCGCGAATACGATAAACAACCGTGGTGAGAAATTGTTATCACGTCGCTTATAAGCACATCGATAATGATTTTTGATTGAGCTACAGAAACCTGAATTTTTTGTGGTAGACCCCATGACCCATCCTCTAGTAACGTGGGAGTGTTCCTTCCGGGGTTCGGTAGAATAATTTGCTTTCACAAACATTATTATTTATGTTGTATGCTCGCAATTCAGCGGGACTTTAATTTTAAGATTGTTGCGTCAACATTGTTGAAAAATAAATAAAAATAATAATCGAAGGACAAACGATGGTGCAAATATATTTGCGTTGAAAGAAATGAATTATGCTTGTTTATTTGACGTACCTGGAGTAGCCCGGTTGTCCTGTGCAACACAGAAGCTCGCCAAAGACAGTACCACTATTGTTAAGAACATCGTTGAGACAGAAGTCATACTAACGACAAAATATAAATATATCTTTTGACTTGTGACCTTTGCTCAGCTATCAGTTTTAAAACCAAATTGTTTACTTCGAAATATTTTTAAAACGAAATATCACTGCCCTACGGGTCAACTTTATATACATACGAGGTTATCGTGCCACTCACCAGACGACAGGTAGGCGCTTGTTTCGTCTTTTTGGTTCTAGAACTTAAGTCGTGTAAGTCAAAAAGTAGAAAAAACACTTAGTTATAATTTTATTTATTTTTCTTACAGATTTAGTAGCGCAATAGTTATTTCTCCATATAAGCGTAACAAACAGGGCGTACCGGTGGATTTTTATAAGCTGGCACGTGCGCTATACTTACACATACGCATTGTGTAGTATGCGTGAGTAAGCCCATGGTATGACATCGCACGGCATACGCACTATGAAAATAATATCTGTTTTTTTCGCGCTCAGACGCGCTTAAAACAAAAAACAAAGTTAGGAGCATAAATATTTTTTTCATCGGCCTACCAGGGTTTTATTCGACGAGAATGCATATACAAAAAAATGAAAGTATTTTGTTTTTTTGTGTTTAAAACAAGTTTGTTTTTTAATGTTTACAAACAACATTTGCTTTTTATGGATCCCAATCAGATTCTTTCCTTAAATTCTTTATAATTTCCTCAATTTTTTTTTTTACTGGATTTTTGGAAATACTAAAATAAAATTCATTGACATTAAATACATTTTTAAAAATCGCAATTATTCATTTATTTATTCATTATATATATACGGCCTAAGCCAATTACAACAGTTACATGAAGAAACATAAATGCAAGAAACTGAACAAAAAGAACATAAAACTATTTAGCAAAGACAAACAAGGGCAAAACAATAATAGTATACAACATATTAAAAAAAACGAAAGACCAAAAACTTTGAGCTAAACCATGCCAATCCAACTTCATCCCACACTGTTTAGTCGCGAAGAGATCTACGAAAAGCCGGAAGATCTATCCCAAAAATTCCAAGTCGTGTGATGAATTGACTAATCTACACATTCTGGACATTGGGGCATAAAAACCAAAGTTGCTCTTAGAAGATTTTATAAATAGCAGATTTTGACTTCTGGTGACACGGTTGGGAACATGAAAAGAAATTGATTGCAACAGAGATGGGACATCACTTAAGGCATTAAGTATTTTGAAAATGCATATAAGGTCCATCTCAGTTCTACGTCTCTCCAATGAAGACAGATTAAGAGGTTGCTTTATTTTAAAGTAAGAATAATTACCCCTTTGTTATCCGAGCAACTATGCCACTTTTCTTAAAAAACGGTGTTGGTCAGACTCGATATGGTCAATATGAGTCCCTAGAATGGAGACCAAATAGGAGAAGCGTATTCTAGATGGGGTAATTATGAATAAAAACATGACGTTTGCAAAAAGAATTCTATATTTGAAAATTAATAATTTAATGTTTTGGAATTCAACCAAAAACAGCTACTAAGGTACCTACTTAAATTCAATATTTAAATGTAAATAATTTTTAGTTTTGGAATTCAATCATAAACAAGTACCTAGGTACCTACTTATCAATTAAAAGTCTTTTTCTAAGCTATTAGCAGGCAAGCCAACGTTCGGGCAGGACAACGTCTGTCGGGTCCGATAGTTTTAAATAAAGTCGTAAGATCGGTCGATGTTCTTCGTTCTCGCAATTTAGTTAATTTTAGAGAGTCTAGAATTTTGTTATAATTTAATTGATTACTAGGAAAACCCATCTTAAATAAATGTATCTAAGAAACTGATTCTGAATTCTCTCAATAGAGTCTGAGAAAGTGATTTGATAAGGTTGGAGAATTATAATCCAGTTGGGTCCTAACTAGAGATGTGTATAGATATTTTAATGCATTTATATTATTTAAATCTTTTCCGGTCCTAAGTACAAATCCTTGTAATTTTAAAGCTTTGTTAGATATTTTAATAATGCTTCACAAAAATCGCACTTTTCCCTCTTTCCAATTGTTCCAAGAAGCTAAACTTTTTGATCTAAGACAAATATATTGTTTTCAATGTTTAAAATATATATTTAAAAACCAAAATTTATTTACAAGAATTCAAATAGATCGAGTCAAAGAAGGAATCGTGCGCTAGAAATACCACATTGTAAAACGAGGCTAGCATCGAGACATGCATATTTTATAGGCCCAAAAAATTTTAATTCCTTTTTTACTGATAATATTTCATTGATAACAAACTTACAAAATTTTCCTTCTTTTAAAAAACATGCACTATCCTGGATTCAAACTAAAGATACGAACTCTTTTTTTCTATGATTTATTTTGTTCCTCTCTGATAATAAGGAATATTTTTGTGTTTTTTAAAATATTTTTTAAATCCTTTTTTAATTACTATAAATATTATCTTTTACAGAATATCGTATTTTTTCTTTCTTATGTTACACAAAAATATTATAACTGTCCATTATTTATTCTAAGAGCAAAAATTCTTTAACATTTTCTTGTATACCCACGAACAGGCCATGCCTTTGTGGGATTTTTTTGTTTATAATCAAGCATGTACATAAACATAATTATTGTTCGTGTTTCGGATTACATAAATTGTGAGGATATGCGGTGACAGGGAATTTTGATAAATAGGTATTGAAACAATATTTTCCCATCACTGACTTGAAGATGACACCCCCCCCTCCCGATGCTATGCAAAAAAGACAACTGTATAAGTAAGATCTTAGATACTTGTTTACGATTGAATTCCAAATCTAAAAATAATTCACATTCAAATATTGAATTTAAGTAGGTACCAAAGTACCTACTTGTTTATTTTTGAATTTCAAAACATAAAATAATTTATTTTCAAATATGGGATTCTTTTCGCAAATGTCAAAACCCTCTTCTTCTCATCAACGGGGGTGCACTCTATTCAGGAATGCGATTTAAAAAATGTATTGCATGTCTGTTAATTTTATTTTAGTATGGATAGTGAAGTAAGGTAGAAGTAAAATGGATTGTCTCATTCGCCCAAACCAATATTAAATCAACTGCTCCACAAGTGTATGGCTTATGTTTGGTTTTTGATCTTTCATTGTGCGTTTTGTAATATAAATAATATAGATGTACATAAATTAATTATAAACATAAATACGTAGTGTTTAAAACTGTCTAAACATTTTGTTAATTATTTCTGTTTATTAAGTTAGTCTTATTTGTTTATTCTCAAATGTAAATTCTTAAAAAAAAAAAGTATATTGTTAAGTGTCCTCGGCACGAGTAACCCAGTGAGGTCATATTATTTTTATTATTAATTATAGCTTGTAAGAGAAAAGGTATGAATAAAAAAATAACAAAATAAGGTAGAAGTTATGAGGAATTTAAAGAAATAATCGGATTGGAATCCATAAAAAACGAATGTTGTTTGTAAACATCAAAAAACAAACTTTGTTTATACACAAAAAATAACATACTTTCATTTTGCGGGGCCGCACTAAGCATCCATATAAAGTTTGAGTCTTTGTCCAGTAGAGGTCGATTCAAATTTGACTCGAAAATAACAAATGACCTTGAAATCGCATCTAAAATGACGCGTCCGAAATTCAGGCCGCTACGACTCGCCGTTTCGGAGATGTGACGGACAAACAAACAAACTCAACCCAGGACTTTCGTTCCATGGAGTTGGGATTTATGACTCAAGAAATGTAACATAAGTGAATGGTGAATAAAATGAGTAAATCAATTAAAAAATAAAAACAAACATGTATTCAGTTTTATAAAATAAACATAGGAGAATTATAGAAAAATAATTTGGAATAACCCTGCAATAATAAATGCACAGGTAGGTACTTATTCAAAAGTATTTACAATGCAAATTAATATCCATTTGACAAGTCTCGACCTTAGTACGGCCGGGCCCATCGTTTTGCTGCGAACTGTAGCTAACTTACTACCCAATAGTTATACATAGAATGGTTTTCTTGCGTTTGGGTTCCTCTATAGCTTGGCGCATTATTACTCTGAGATAAAAATAGTTGTGATAGATACGATATTATTAATAGCTGTCTAATTTGATGGTAGTGATATAAAATTAATATAATATAAGAGGTATCTGTTTTATCATCAAAGATAACAGATTTTAACATACGCCAGTGAATAGGCAATTTGTTGAACATCAGAACTGTGCAAGTAAATATCGAACAGGAGCAAAATTATATTTCAATGGAAGAGAACACAGAGAGACAGTTGTCAGAAAAAGTGACGACATAACTTTGTAGTAACGTCAAAGGAGTTATTTATATTGACACACGAAAAATCATTTGTATCGGGCGTGTTAATTTATTTTTTTAATACAATGCTTGAAATATAAATCAACAATAATTTATAAAATCAGCTTTAAAACTAAAAGAAAACTAAAATAAACCTAATTATTAACGACGTTCTTACAAGGCTACATCATTTTGCAAACACGTTAGAGATGGGACAAATTGATCAATGTAAATTTATCGAATAAAAAAATAATTCATTTGATGATGTTTATGAAAAAAATATTAATGTCTCATTTTTTGGTGAATAATTGTGTTAAACACACTATAATAGGCTTGTTTTTGCATTTTTTACCAGTTTTCGGAAACAGAGTTTCATGATTGCATGAAATAACTTATCAAATCGATTTGATCAGTGATCAGTAATCAGTAATTTCCCATCACTAATGAAAGTAGTTTGACAGCTGTTATTCTAATCAAGATATATTTTAAGGACTATAGAGATGTCATTTCTATTCAGAAAAATATTTTAGAAGCAATTACTTCTATCGTATATTTTTAAACATGCTCCTTTTAAAGTTTATATTTGAAGGACTAACTTTGTGGTTATTCATTATAGCAAAATAAATAAAACAACTTTTTTTTAACCACTAACTTTTTATTATTTATTTTTTCGGCCGACCGGTTTCAAAGCAAACAAGCTTCTTCGTCAAGAATTCCTATTTTATTTTTATCATGTTTACTAAATACTACACGTGGACCCAATAAATCAAGTGTTTTTTTCCTTACAAGGGTGGTAATTTGATATCAATATTTTCGAAGCTAGACAGGAGAGGACTAAAATAAATATTGTTTATTTGGTTATTAATTATTGTTTTCTTATTTTGAATCGCTTTTTTTATTTCTAAGATTTCTTAATTGTCTAATTTAAATATTTTATTTTCAACATGAAGTACTTTTAATCCAGTGTCTTAATTTATTTATTTTAAAGAAACAAATAGTCGTCAATGAAATAATAACATTTAAAAAAAATACAGTTTAAAGACAGACCAGCAAAGTTTCTAAATAAAAATCAAACATATTATTAAATTGTGTTACAACAAAAGGATGTGTTTATCAGGGGCGAACCGTGTATAGAAGCGATTATGCGCAGCTTACCATTATATTTGACTAACCATAATTATGTTTTATTGTAACTTCATTTACAGAAAAACAAATAAATAATTGTTCATAATGGAGTTCTGGTACCAACCCTAATGTATGGAAGCGAAGCATGGAGTTGGAAAAAAAGGGACGAAAGTAGACTGAATGCTGTTGAAATGCGATCCCTCAGGCGAATGTGCGGAAAAACAATGTATGATAGGTGCCCTAATATCGAAATTAGAGCAGAATGCAAGGCTGAGTTAAGCATTATCGACAAAATTAAGAAAGGTCTTTTGCGATGGTTCGGTCATGTGGAGCGAATGAATGATGAAAGAACGGCTAAAAAGATTTATGATGCGAATGTGTCTGGTTGTAGAAGTCGAGGAAGGCCGAGAAAGACATGGCATGATCAAGTACAACAAATTCTTGAAAGTGGTCATGTGAAAAGTCGGAATAATCGACGTGCGTGCATGAGAAGATGTATGAATGTGAAGGAAGCAAAGGAAGTGTGCCAGGACAGAGTGGTGTGGCGTTCTATCCTCTCTGCCTACCCCTCTGGGGAAATGGCGTGATGGTTAGTTAGTTAGTTAACATTCATTTTAATTCATTTCCACTGTTTGTATTTTTATCCTAATATAAATATAAATTTTAATTAGTGCGCACAGCTCCTGCGTTGAGCCAAGAAACTAGCCGATTATTCCAGCTTATTTTTTCATACAAATAAGTATACTATATTTTGAATGTCTTAACCCCAGTGCGGGTTTTTTCTCCTAGATTAATCTTGCAGATTACACAAATTATTTGAAGATTCTTGATTTGGAAAACAGTATTTCAAACACGATTTCTTAAGGACTATTTTTCTTTGAGATAGTAATTTTGACGTAAGACCACAATTACTTTCATGCGTCATATTGCAGGACATATAGCGCTCTACGCGGCCGTTTTTAGCACAATTAATTACTAGAACATTCAGCCAGTTGACAATTCAATTGAATACCTAATATTGGCTGAATTCATAGTGGTATTTATTATTTATTTTTTAAAGAATTATATATTAAAGTAATGTATATAATATAATATATCACGAAGTTGCATCGTTTGAGTTGATTTCATGGATGAGAGTTGTTGTATCACACAGAACCACAGAAAAATATCAATTTATAGTAAATATTACTTACATTTAATTATGTACCTAGTATGTAGGTACAAATATATTATATTTTTTTACATTTGTGCACCTATCATACATCGTTTTATCACACGTTCGCCTGAGGGATCGCATTTCGACAGCATTCACCCTACTTACATAATCATTTTTCCAATTCCATACTTCGCTGCCATACATCAGAGTTGGCACTAGAAATCCGTTGTGAACTGCTAGGCTAGCCTCCTGCGATAAACATTTGTTTGCCATGGTAGATTTCAGTTCACCGTTCAACCTGTTCCAAGCCCTCACCCTCCTTTCAATATCTTTCTCGGTCTTTCCATCCCTAGTAAACATACTTCCCAGGTACACAAATTCTTCTACCTGATTCAGAACAAATATCTCCGTGCACACTGAAAATAATACTAATTATTAGATAAACAGTCTCTTCCCTTAGACAACATCCAAACTTGTACGCTTCGCCTGAAATTGTCTTTTGTACTTTTTTTTGGTATTAAATCATTAAAATTACAGGAAAATTTAATAATAATTATTGCCCGCTTACAAGATTCAAACCCTGTCATACGCTAGTTGATGCGACGCCTTTACTTACTGGGCGAATATCATTACAAATAAGTGAATTTTAAATCTATTTTTTTAAATTACCTTATGAAACGAAAGATAACCCTCATTCTGGCAAAACGAAAAACCCTCTTTTTTACACATTTATGGGTTGAAAAGGCTTCAGAGTCCCAAACATTTTTTTTGTTTTAATCACGGTTAATTATGAATTGTGATAATGCACGAGAAAAATGAAATCACAATATGTATCATGTATGATACATTGCCAAGGAAAGGGTTAACAGTTATATTTAGTTTTATCTACAACGTAAAATGAAGTTTTCTGTGTGAAAGATGAAATGAATATGCATCCATTTTGTGAATAGTTTCTAGAACCGATTTGAAATGGAATGAAGTTAGTTTTAGATTTATTAAGAGTTAAGTAATTAGTATCTAGCCATGCCTTTACTATATTCAGATATTTTTCGGATTTTTCATATGTTCCCTTCCATGTCTTATCTTTGAACAAACATATCCAAATGCTTTAATATCACCTTTACTCGAAACATCAATATCAAGAACGTTCAAATAACTGGGGACCTCGGTGTTCTTTTATTTTATTTTATTTTATTAGGTAATTCAACAAAGATACATACTAGAAAACATACAATTTGAAAGCATTCGTCGATGCAATTTTATATGCATATATATCTTCAATTATAGAATTACACAAAATAGATTTATATATTAAGATGTAATACATATATTTTAATATTTTTTATATAGGATACAATGCAATAAAAAATAATTTTTACGTGTGTACTTATTGAATAATATTTATTCCTAAGAGATTATTCGCAAAAGCTGAGAGAGTATCATGAAAAATGACATTTTTATTGTTTCGGCAGAATATATTATATTCCCGACACATGCGGGCCATATCAAATGAATCTCTTCGCAACAATAAAGGTTTCAGCTCTTTAACTTCACTAAAAACAACAAATTGAAGAATTGAAGAAATATGGATGTTCTAACATGGGCGAAATGGTGAATGTTACACAGTGTGTAAAGTGGCCACTTAAACCAGCCATTGACAGGTCAAAAGCCTTGTAAATGCCTAGACTTTCATATTACCTTATTTAAGGTATTCTCCATCCCTGTTGTAATTTGTTAATAATACATGTAATTTAAAAAAGAAAATTCTTCGTTTAGTGTTATTCAAAATTGTTTTTATTTTTTTTTATTAATATGTGTTGCTTTCTTACTTTTTTTTCTCTTATTTTTTTAAAGGTTCAAAATATTTCTTTCACCAATATTTAATTTTTCAAGTATTTTTATAACTAGTAATATTATTTTTAAGCCGTGTATCTTTTTTTTGACTCCTTAATTTGTGAATGACTGTTTAGTAATAATTTCTTTTAAATTCTATATTTTACTTATTTCACTTACAACTATGTATTTTATTATATGCAACTATATGTAAAAGGCACTAAGTGCCGTTTATTTCAATAAAATAAAATAAAATAAAAGGGAAATCAGCGACAGCATGCAGGCATAGTCTTTGTGGGTGAGTAGTGATGAGTAAATACAATATTATTTTTTCATTTTATTTTAAATTTACAATGGTAAATATGTACAAACATTTTATTTATAGTTTTCCAAATTCTATTCTTGTGTAATAAAAAAATATTTTTGTCACATTTCATATATTGATAATTATTAGTTTCAGATCATTTTTAGTCTAGTTTTAAGTACCTATTGAGTATATGACTGATTTCAATAAATATATTTTTTTTTAATATTAAAAATCCCCAATCGAGCTGAGATTCCCCGCAGTTTAAGCAATTGCCCACAAATTGGCAACCCCGCCCGCGTAATGCGGACATAACGTTGACCAATCGAATTTAAAATACTTATCTCTCTGTATCAATTTTACGATAACAGCGTGAATTTAACAAGTCTGAATTCTGAATTGTTAAGTTCAAGTAATGTGTAAAGTAAAATCGTTCCGTGTATTTTGGTTATAGGATAAAAATGAGCACTCATAAGCAGGTATGTAGTATGCATGTAATATGTGGGTGCTTAGTATTTCCGGTGAAATCTCTCTTTTTACAAACTGACCAATTCGAACGTGGCCCATCCCAAATTCAAATATTGCTCGTTTTGAGAATATACGCGGCCGACCTTTTTTAAATAAACGTATTGGCGTATTTTCTCTCTGGATTATGGCACTAAAGGACTAGAACGATGTTTTCTTGCACACTATACTAAGATATCCACCATTTCAGCCAGTTAGAGTATAACTCTACAATATGGACTCCTTACTACAACTGTCACCAAAATTCAAATACGATTTTTTACTAAAAACATTAAATTTGTTAAAACTTAACGATAGAAGATAAATTATAGACCTTTTAAATTTATTCAAAATTGTAAATTCAATATGGGATTGCCCTGAACTATTATCTCTCATCAACTTCAGGGTGCCCGGAATGACTAGACAGGTGCCACCGTTTTGTAGCAACAATTCACGGACAGTGTATACTTGTAATGCCGTATTAAATAGCCTTCATGAACTCGGCAATAGTTATTCACACGTATTTTGGTATTTAGTGTAGGGTATTGTTCCTGTAGAAGAAACCTTTTGAACCTTTTCAAAGATGGTGAATGGTAATTATATATATATTTTAATGCATTTCATAATCTATATAAATTCATTCTTTTGTTCACTTTGCCCAGCTGTATGAAACAGTACTTATGATTTTCTTGTTGTTTTACTGTAGAATGTTTTATTATTTAAACTTTCTACTGAATATGCTGTATAATTTTTAGGTTATTTTTTTTTTTATACTCGTAAATCTTGTATAATTTTTGGTTTAATTTTTTTTTATAAATCTTGGGTATAAGGTAATTCATGTTTTAAAAAAATATATATATTAAGCCAAATATATTAATATTATAAATGTTTGTAAAAGGCAGATTTGCCGTTTATGTTTATAAAAATAAAATAAATAAAATTTCCATAGTTTTATTTGCCAGCAGCTGGCTGTTGCGCACACCGACGTGAGTCGCAATATTTTAGGCGAATTATTTTAAGCGGACAAAGGCAACCTCTCTGGCTCTTGATTGAGCATATAGGACATGCTCGACAGAAGCACCCCCGGTTCTAAAGGGCTTGTTCCATTTGGATCTGGAGGTCCAGCGACGATCTGCAAATTTCCACCTAAAACGAAAGCGTTCCTCTGTTGTTGGAAGCGTCCGTCTACTCCCAACTGAAGGAATGTCTCAATCGGATATAAAAAAACATCTTCAAATGCTCTTCTTGATGCTCGGCAATCGCGATGGGAATCTTCCCCTCAAAGGAGGGTTTCCTTTCTTTTTTTTCCTTCAACCCGTCAGCGCTTATCTAGTCTTCTCACGTTATTTCCGATCACTGGACTAGGTGTTAAATTTAATAACAAATTATTTAACAAATTACAACAGGGATGGAGAATACCTTAAATAAGGGAATATGGAAGTCTAGATATTTACAGGGCTTATGACCTGTCATTGCCTGGTTTAAGAGGCCACTTTACACACTGTGTAACATTTACCATTTTGCCTATGTTTGAACATCCGTATTTACCTCAACTCTTCCATCTGTTGACTTTTGTGAAGTAAATAGCTGAAACCGTTATCATGCGGGTGAGATTCATCCGGCTGAACCAATTCACCCACTAGGCAACGCCTGAAAACAATTTTACAATTTTTGAAACGTCTTCTTGGACCAGTTGGTTTCATTACAATATTTGAGTTTGTCCAAATGTTCGTAGACAAAAGACTGGATTTCACCCCCTCGGGAGTCATTAAGATTAACAAATTACAACAGAGATGGAGAATACCTTAAATAAGGGAATATGGATGTCTAGGCATTTACAGGGCAAAATGGTGAATGTTACACAGTGTGTAAAGTGGCCACTTAAACCAGCCGATGAAAGGTTATAAGCCCTGTAAATGCCTAGACTTCCATATTCCCTTATTTAAGGTATTCTCCATCCCTGTTGTAATTTGTTAATCTTAATGACTCCCGAGGGGGTGAAATCCAGTCTTTTGTCTACAAACATTTGGACAAACTCAAATATTCTAACAAATTATTTATTTTTAACATTGTTGATTACCCTCTGTGCTGCTGCGGACATCGTAATCCATCTTCTGAACACATCCTGCGGTCTTGTCCCGTTCCTCCTCTCTACGATGGCCGAATGGAGCTTCTCGCTACTATCCGTGGCCCAGTTATAGGTCCTGTCGGATATGCTGATCTGGTGGCTTCCAAAAAGAATTTCAACTGTACCTAATCATTTCGGCAAAGTGATCATGTCCAATCAATTTAATCCCAGTCAGTGAAGAAATCGCTTCCCCTTTTTCTCAATCCAATGAAGTGCATATTATGTATTTATTTATTTGACACTTTATATACATATACAATATATATACATATAAGGGCGGGCATATTGCCTTAAGGCAATTTCTTCCTACTTCCCAAACCGTTCAGTTTAAGAAAATTAAAAATATATGGACATAACGAATCTTACAATTTTATACAAAAATTGAAAACAAAGATTCATTAGAGATTTCAAAATTAACACTATACAATGAAGAGGGGAGAAGGATAAAGGAACAATTTAAATATTTAAATAGTGACATTTTAATCCTGACTTAAATGTAAATAAAGAAGGGGCGTCTTTAACATTGGTGGGTAGATTATTCCACAATCGAGCGGCTACTACTGTAAAAGAGGAGGCAAGAAAATTAGAGCGATGACATGTACTTCTGAAATGCCTTTTTGCTACCAGATTACAGAGAGCTCGTTCGGCATCTAGCCTATTTTTCCGTGTATGTAGGCACCGTCAAGGAGACTTATGTCCTTAAATGCGGTGTGCGGTATGTGGCGATAGGCTGCTGTCTTCGAACGAACATATAGCAGCTGCAGGTAGATGTGGATAGCGGTCTCAAAGACCCCCAATGCATTTATTTGACATGTATAGTAGAGTGGGCTGATGATGTATGAAGTTTTTTTTTTTAGATATCAAATTGAAAGGGGTCTAAAAAGTTGTCTTTTGGATCGCATTGAACGTAAACATTATTTAACAAAATATTCCATACTACTTTTGGCCCTCAACAGAAGTTTGAAGTTTATAACTGTCTGAACATTTTTTAATTATCTATATTGATAAAAATATTTTTTTGTTCGTAAAGATATAAAATCACATTACAAACTCAAACACGTTTTAAAACTACCGAAACGCAAAAAATTTACACTCCGCGGAACTGATTCCGTTGAGCGCCTGACTAAAATTGACGAAAACAATGACACATTAAAACAATGCTACCCATTTATTACAAAACAAAGTGCAACTCACGCAAGGGCGCGCTTATTATATAAGCATCCAAGGGGATGCTTATATAATAAGATTTATCGCAGATTATACAATTTAATTAGACTGATATACGAAATGACAGCCGGTTTAGGGCAAAAAATTGACTTTTTCGGTTGAGAGCCAAAAGTAGAATAAAATATTTTCTTATAAATTTTTTGCATCCCGAGTAATCCAAAAGGCAACTTTTTAGACCCCTTTCATTTCGAAATTCGGAAAAAAAAATAGCGGCCCACCCTAATGTATATTCATTCACGATACTGATTTCGTGGTGTAATTTTGATTTTTACTATTTCTAGCATCGGGGGACAAACGTAAAGCTGACAAGTCTACGACGAAACGAATCGCAGTTTCGAGAAATCGAAAGCATGATGCAGAGTACCATCGTCCCTCATAGCTTTGAGAATTTACGGGAATACGAAATAATCCAGGTATATATTCAATCCTAGAAACCTAACTTTTGTAGCATCGACAAATGCGCTGTATTTTTCCCGCACGCCAATGCTATGATCGTGCTGTCGCTTGTCAACTCGGTATTTTGAGAGAAAATGATGTTCAACGGGTAAGTACACAATTTTTTGACATATTGCGAATCTACTTGTCGTTTCGACGAATGGTTATGGTCTGTAATTTTTTTGCCATTGTGGCTTCGATACGAACGGTGACTGGTGGTCATACGGCGCGTTTATTATTCAATGAGGTTGATGTCAGTGCATCAAAGGAATCATCTGACGTCAGACAGCCAACATAATACAATGTGGATGTGATATTCAAGACGACCGCAACCCGTCCGACAATGAGGATAACCGACGGAATGCTCATAGACTAGAAATAGAATTGATAGAATAGAGTATTGTGTAAAATTGCAGACTGATTTGCAAACTTTATTGAGTTTGTGCCATAAAAACGATTTGCAATTAAACATTAAAAAGCGCTACTCCATCAGTTTTGCTCGTAAAATTAACCCAATAATTTTGGACTACTCTCTTAGTAGTTAACATTATCAAGGATCTCGGGGTTTATTTTGACACAAAATTAAATTTTGAACATCATGTAGATTACATAACTCGGTAAGAAAGTAACCAAACCCTTTAAAAACCCGGAAACTGTTATATGTCTATATATGAGTTTGATTCGCAGTAATCTTGAGTATGCCTCACGCGTATGGAGTCTGCAATATCAAAATCATATAAATTCAATAGAATCTGTTCAAAAAAAGTTCTTAGGTACCTTTTGTATAAGTTCCGAATGTCTAACCCACGTTCAAATTCAAATTACGAGCAATTTCTAAAATTTTTTTTATTTTAATTCTCTGATAAAACGCCGCGTTGTTTTTGATATAAAATTTCTGTATAAAATATTAAACTATAAAGTTCATACTAACCTCATATATAAAATACAAATAAATGCGGGACTGAGAACACTCAGACATCGGGAAATGTTTAAACTGCCTATGTTTTCAAATAATGCTTCATACCACACACTAGTAGCGAATGGTGATTTTATTTACAGGTAAGCCATATTTTTTTTTATATATTTGTACAAACAAAGGAGGTACATAATATAATGAAAGTAACATATACTATAAATTGATATTTTTCTGTGGTTCTGTGTGATACAACAACTCTCATCCATGAAATCAACTCAGACGACGTAACTTCGTAATATATTAAATTATATAGATATATTATACATTACTTTAATACATAACTCTTTAAAAAAAAACAGCACTATGAATTCAGTCGATATTAGATAACGTCAACTGGCCGAATCGTTCAAGAAATAATTAGTGCTAAAAACGGCTGCGTCAAGCGCCACATGTCCTGCAATATGACGAATGAAAGTAATTATGGTCTTATGTCAAAAGTACCGTCTCAAAGAAAAATAACCCTTAAGAAATACTGTTTAAAATACTGTTTTCCAAATCTAGAATCTTCAAATAATTTGTGTAAACTGCAAGTTTAATCTAGAAGAAAAAAACCCGCACTGGGGTTAAGACATTCAGAATATAGTATACTTATTTGTATGAAAAAATAAGCTGGAATAATTGGCTAGTTTTTTGGCTCACCGAAGGCGCTGGGCGCGCTTTATTGATATTTATATTAGGATAAAAATACAAACGGTGGAAATTATTAAAAATAAATGGTAATTATTTATATGTTTTTCTGTAAATGACGTTACAGTAAAACATTATTAAGGTTAGTCAAATATAATGGTAAGCTGCGCATAATCGCTTCTATGCACGGTTCGCCCCTGCCACATACCTATGGCCCGCGTGTGTCAGGAATATAATATATATATACTGCCGAAACAATAACATTGACATTTTTCATGATACTCTCTCAGCTTTTGCGAATAATCTCTTAGGAATAAATCTTATTTAAAAAGTGCACACGTACAACTTATTTTTTATTGCATTGTATCCCGTATAAAAAATTAAAAAATATTCACAAATATGTATTACATCTTAATATATAAATTTATTTTGTGTAATTCTATAATTGTAATTCTATAATTAAATATAAATATAAATGTATGTAAAATTGTATCGACGAATGCTGTCATTTTTTTTACTAAATACCGCGGTGATCAATAAAAAAATCGCATTTTAAAGAAACTTTAACTAACTAACTCAATAGTATTTTTTTTATCGATGAAGTCATAAAATTACAAAAAAAACTTATTTAATCTGGATATTCGTTTATTTAGTTACAAAAGTAAGAATAATGAAATTGAAAATTGCTGAAGAAAATTAAATAAATTACAATTATGTTCCAAGAACTGATATCGCCCAATATGGGCTGACTCACTGATGAGTTAATAGTCGGATTTTCTGCTTTTGTTGTTACGGTAAGATTATCTTTTCTTTTGTGTTAAATTATTTGGTACGTAAACTATACGTTGAAATTATTTTTTGGTGAATACAATTCTAGTTACAATAATAATAATGATTTCATATTTTGAAACATCACCTCTTATTTATTTATTTATTAATTTACACGCCCTACGGGCTTTTACATTTATTAGAAATACATGCAAGTGCAGCAGTAAAACATAAGTATGTAAATTTAGTTAAAATTAAAGATAACATAAGAAAAACTAAAAGATAAAATAATAAGTAAAAATAAGGAAATGTACCAACATAGGTATAGGGGTACATAGAAAAATATTCAATAAATTTACATATAAAAACATACACACATAAATACACATGCATATACATATACACACACATATATATATATATACATGCATGTACATATATACATATACACACACAAAGGTTTATACATTTAATGCCGATTATTCAACTCTTGTATAATGCCAGTTCTCCCATATGGGTTCGTGAATCTTGGCACCTTACCAAAGCTCAAATCACCGAACTTCTGAGTTTTGAAGTGCTTGAGAAGAATATTAGGTATAAGGTGGTTCGATTTTATAATTAACATTGAAGTCCGAGAACGGACGCAGCAGCCTCCTATAACGAGCGTCTAGGGGATGCGGCGGTGGGCCTGGCTCGGACACGTGCTGCGCACGCCTCGGGAGAACCTAAACCCTAATTGCCTCCTTTTAAACCTGCGGGCTCGCGCCGTTCTGGAAGGCCGTCAATGACGATCTTTAGACTTTATTCGGCGGAATCAAGGGGCGCTGGATTGACATGGGAAGAAGCGAGAGTGCTGGCTGGGGATAGGGTCTCCTAGAGGCAACTGGTGATGTCCACATGCGCCACTTAGGAGCGGATGTGGAAAAGAAGAAGAAGATGAAAAGTTTATACATTATTATAGAGATACATGAGAAAAAAATAGTAAATAAAGAACAATATTAAGAAATTTTATACAAATTAATTTATAACCTTTTGAAAACTTAACCTATATTTATATAAAGACAGACGAAATATATCAACTTCACATTTTTTGTCTAATTTTCCCTTCATAATTGCTCATAAGTTTTCAATGGGATTCAGGTCGAGTCTGTTTCCGGGCCATTTTATCGACGTTGTTTTTTGCATTAATTCTTTGAAATCGGTTATCTGTAATAAGATAACATTATTTATGATGGGTTAGCATTAAAATTTTGATAAAAATGTTGGTCTTGTGCTCGCAAAACGAGCTGTATGACCGGACATTGTCGTCTTGAAAAACTGGATTCTCGTGAAATAAAGAAAAATGTCACAAAAATGCTTGTATTTCTGTTCAAAAACAAAAAATAAAAATTTTGCTTCGGCCACTTTCATGTTCAATTTATTATTATCAAATATTAAAAAAAATAATAATTCAATACTTAGTCTTTATTGAGATCCCAGATACCTAAGTTTAGTCTAAATTTGAAATGGCGTAATATGCCGGTCTAAAAGTAATTATATTTTAGTCACATAAAACTTTTAAGTATACTTTTTAACAGAAATACCTTTAAAAATTATTGTTTTTTATCTTATTCATGTTTTTTTTATTTTTACTAGAAAATATCAAAACAAAGCTTTGAGAAACATTTTGAAAAAAAACGCATACACAAGTGTAAATTTGATGTAAAATGATTTAAAAATACGAACGTAGAAGCAAATAATATTGTACGATGGTTGTGTCGGCCTCGTGGTGTAATGGTTAGCGCGTTTGCCTACCATGCAAGAGGTCTCGGATTCGATTCCCGGCATGGTTGAAATGAAATATTGATTTAAAAGGGTGAATTCACACTAGAATATTTCGTAGCCCCATGACTGGTACCTGAAGCGTAAGACTGATCACCTTACCTTCATGTAACAAAATTGATCAAGATACGCTGTGATTCAGTGCCCTATACACCATTAGGTGCGGAAAGGGAATGATGATGATGATTATGTATAATATTATTAATTTTAAAAAAACACAGAATTTTTGAAAAAAATATATCAAAACTAACATGAGCATGATCACAATACAAAAAAAAGTTAAGTCACAAAATTCAATTTTATATAAGGCAGTCAAAAAATATTATGAAATAGGAAAACACGTTTATGGAAAAAATTTTTTTTTAATTAAACAGAAGTTTAAGAAATATGTTTTTAAAAAACTAATCAATTAAATATATCGCACTTTTAGGACAAAAACGACCTTACTCAAAAAAAGCTTAAAATGAGTTGAGATCATAAAACGACTTCAATGAACACTATCCACTGTGGGGATCGGACAAAACTGTTAATCGGTCTCCTTATTACTCAGAGAATTTAGATTCCGCGTCAGTACGGAAGCGACGCTATTATTATATCTATTACATTGCTGTGCGAAGGACGCAACGCAGACAAACATATAGTAACCGAAAGCCGGTTGATTCGGTTTTATTCCGATATAAAGTTTACTGTATTTTTATAAATATGACAACGACCGATTTATCTTAGTGACTCATTTCGTGAATAAATAAAAACATGTGTTTGGTGACCTGATCTGACTTACTAAAAATTAATCATCTTATTTATCAAATTATGTAAAAGATTAAAGACAGTAATGGGCTGCATATTTAGAATAAAATAAAATAAATAAATAAATATTATTAATTAAAAAAAACATATATTAAATTTTTCAAGTTTTTTTTTACAATATACATAAGAGGTAAAACAGAGTATTTAAAAATAAAGGATAATTACATAGCAATTAAATACATATTAATAGTAAAAATAGTAAACAAATATCCCACAAAGGCATGGCCTGTTCTTAGGTATACTTGGGTATACAATTCTTGGGCGGCCTCTGTGGTGTAGTGGTCAAGACACTTGACTCACGCACGGAAGGTTCCGGGTTCGATTCCCGGTGAGAACACATAAAATTAAAACTGTGATTTTTCTCAAGCCTGGGTGCTCTGTGATGTAATTCATCACTGTAATTAGGCCTCCTGGCCTGTTGTGGTGCAAAAAAAAAAATGTAAATGTAAAAAAAAAAATGTAAAAAAAAATGTAAAAAATGTGAATGAATATATAGACAGTTATAATATTTTTGTGTTACATAACAAGGAGAAAAATAAATATTCTGTAAAATATAAGAAGGTATTTTTTTTTGTAATTAAAAAAGGAAATAAAAAATAATTTTAAAAAAAACATAAAAATATTCCTTTATTAAAGGGCAACAAAATACATCAAAAAAATAGTTAATTTAAATACATCTTTCCATTTTTTTGTAAATGCATTCTCCTCGAATGCAACCCTGGTAGATCGATGAATAAAATATTTATGCTTCTTGCTTCTTTTCTACACGTTAGATTAAAGATTTTAATATCTACGAACACGCTCAGCGCAAAGATCTATATTTCTCTGAAAACCGCACGTAAATCGGTTAAGCCGTTTAGGAGTTCAGTGACACCACACGCACAGAGGAATTATAAATAATTATATTATTTCACCCAATTATATTTAATATTTGTGACCAAAACTAGTTTAATTTTTGCTTCTATAATAAATAAACAGTTATAATATTTTTGTGTCATATAAGAAAGAGAAATATTCTGTAAAAGATTATAAGTTTTTTTTTATTTATATATATTAAAAAAGGAAATAAAAAATATATAAAAAAAAGCATAAAAATATCCCTTAAAGGGCAACAAAATATATCATAGAAAAAAAGAGTTCATATCTTTAGTTTGTATCCAGGATAGTGTGTGTTTTTTAAAAGAAGGAATATTTGGATAAAACCATTTACCGACTTTTCTATGTCTACCGGTTTCGAGACGTGGCCGTCTTTTCGGCAGGACACCAATTAAACCAACATGTGGTCAAACATTTAACAATCAATAGTACCTTCTTCTTCTTCTTCTGCAGCCTTATTCTCTCCACTGCTGGATGGCGGGCTCTTCCAAACGTCTCCATTCCTTCCTATCACCCGCTTTCATCATCCACGTTTTACCGCCAATAGAGGCAATGTCGTCGACCCATCTTTTCTGTGGCCTTCCAACGCTTCTTTTGTTTGCCCGCGGTCTCCACTTTATTATTCTGGGTGTCCACCTGCCATCATTTTGCCTCGCCGAGTGTCCTGCCCACTGCCATTTCAATTTCGCTGGACGATCCATGATATCCACGACTCCGGTTCGGCGCCTTATTTCTTCATTTCTTATTTTGTCTTTTAGACATACACCGAGCATCTGTCTTTCCATGGATCGTTGCGTGCATTTTAATTTCTGGCTACTTTTTTGTGTTATAGACATGGTTTTTAGTCCGTATGTTGTCACCGGCAATATGCACGATTGCATATGCATACTTGTCTTTTCAAGCATATGGGAACTTTTTTATTTTCAAAAATATATTTAAGTTTGCCGAAAGCAGCCCAACTGAGTCCTATTTTTCTTGGTAACTCCGCTATCTGGTTATCTTTACCAAGTTTGACTTTGTGTCCTAGATAAATATATTCATCAACCACTTCGATTTTATTATCGTTAATGAAAATGTCTCGTCCTGTTGAACTCATAATCTTTGTTTTATGAATGTTCATTTCCAAACCAATCCTTTTTGAAGCCTCGTGTAGTTCTATAATCATTTCGCCTAGTTCATACAGTCTTTACTTATGACCACTATATCATCTGCGAATCTGAGGTGACTCAGGTACATGCCATCGATCTTTACACCCTTATTTTCCCAATTGAGGTTTTTAAATACATCCTCTAAGGCTGGCGTAAAGAGCTTTGGCGATATTGTGTCCCCTTGACCTTTCTCTATTTTGATTTTATCAGTTTTTGTGTCCTCATTAATCCTCACCTCCATAGTAGCATTGTCAATAATGAATTTTATTAATCTAATGCATCTAGAATCAACTCGGGCATTTTGAAGTGCTTCAATTACAGGCCATTTTTCAACTGAGTCAAACGCTTTACGATACTCGATAAAAGCTTAATGTAGTGTTATGTTGTATACAACATAATATCTTAATATCAATAAAATAAATAAATAAACTGATCATATTTATTATTTTTAGATCCAGAAAGTAAGCAACGAGTATTTGTGGAAAAAATACAAGAGCAGACAGCAGGACATAGCGAGAGAAGTTGGATATTGTAACCAGAAAAAATTGTTCCACGGCTCCGATAAAATTACTAAAATTATCGAAACCGGATTCGACGAACGATACTCAAACATGAGTGAGTAGGATTGTTGTGAATGTTTTACATGTAGCTTGATATTATTATTATTATTTATTTATTTTAAAGAAACAAACATTCAACACTGATATAATAACATTTAAAACAAAAATACGGTTTAAAGACAGACCAGCGAAGTTTTTAAATAAGAATCAAAGGTAGCCGAGCCTGCATGTGCTCCTTTACTCTCGTTGTAATCTTTCTCACAGTCTGCCTTATGTATACCTTGGGACAGTTTTTACAATCCAGTTTGTAAATGCCGTCGGTTTCGAGAGGATCCCGGTCCTTTGCTGATTTAAGAAAATCTCTTATTTTTGCCGACGTGCCGAAAACAGTTTTGATCTGGTGTTTTTTAGGGATTTTGGAAATTCTATGCGTAATATTCTTTACATATGACAAACAAGCTATTCCTTTATAGTTATCGTTATTGCTGTCATGCGTCTTGTTTGTGTTTGATATAGAAGCTATTCTAGCCAAAATCTCTTTCTTTTTGTATCCGTTTCCTTCTAGCGCGTTTGTTAATGTGTTCAATTCAGCTTCTAAGCTTGTTTCTTCACAAATACGAGTCGCCCTTCTGGCAAGTGTATTTATGAGACCCAGTTTTTGGGATGGACGATGGTGAGAGGTAGCATGAAGATACCGATTAGTATGCGTCGGCTTTCTATACACTTTATGGCCCAGGCTCCCGTCTTGTTTTCTCACAATTTCGACGTCAAGGAATGGAAGGACCCGTTTTTCTTCTTTTTCCATTGCAAACTATATAGAAGGATGCAGGCTGTTCAGGTGTTCTAGGAACACTTTAAGTTTATCTGATCCATGATCCCATATCACAAAAACATCATCGACGTAACGCCGCCAGACTTTGGGGACGGAGGGAGCAGTATCCAAAGCGGTGATTTCAAAGCTCCTCATGAAAAAATTCGCTATTACGGGCGAAAGTGGATTACCTATAGCTACTCCTTCTATCTGTTTATAAATTTCCTTTTCAAAAGAGAAGTATCCATTTGTCAAACAATATTCAGATAAGGCACACATGTCCTTATCAAAAATCTCTCTTAATGTAAAATCTATAAACCAACTTTATGTAAAAGCTCTGTTACTATTCGCACGTAAACATTATTCTCTACCTTCCGTTACAAATACAAGAGTCACTAGATACTCCACCCTGATGCTGCAAAAAAAATAAATTAACACAACCTTCGGTCAAAGAGGATTGGCCTACTACTCGGTTAAAGTGTACAATCTACTTCAATTATCCATAAGGACAGTTAGTAAGTACTCACAATATAAAATCGCTATTAAGAAATGGATAGTGGAGGTGGGTTGCGCACGGATCGATGAGTGGATCAATCCAAATAGGTAAAATGTGTGTACTGTTTATGAAATTTAAGTCTATATAATGATTATTTTAGTTTATATTGCTTATTATGTTAAAGATAATTAGGTTAATTAGATTAATTAGGTTTTTTATTACTATTATTCTGTTGACTTTGTTATAACTAATTTAGGGCATGTTTTAAATTTTGTAAAATGTTTCCCTCGGCACGGGACAACAGTGAGGGAACATTCTTCTGTATAAAAAAAGAATACAAACAATGTAAAAGTATAAATAAATGATTGTTTCAGGCGGTATGTTTGGCGCAGGAATATACTTCGCCGAGCACTCCTCTAAAAGTAACCAGTACGTATTTGGCCTTGGAAACGGGTGCAGAACTCATAATTTAACCAACTGTGAAACATGTGAAAGGTTTGTTTGATGTGTTTTGAATTTATTAAGTTATTTATTTATTCAAATTCAAATAGCGAATGCCGAATCAGAATCAACGATGTTGTCACATATCGGTTTGAGGTCACCACCGGAGTTCCCCAAGGTTGCGTCCTTGCGCCGTTCCTTTTTATAATCCTCATGGACTTTATCTTCATCATTATCATCATCAGTGGCGCTACAGCCCGTTGTGGCCTGTTATGCCACATTATCTAGCCATCTTAATTTTGGTCTGCCTTCCGGAGTGATGTATAGAATCTTTTTTGGGGTTCAGCTATCATTCATTCTGTTTACCGGACCCAACCATTGTAATCTTCTTATTTCGATGAATTGTGCAATGTTGGGTTTACCATACAGCGCCTCTAATTCATGATTAAACCGTCTCCTCCACACTCCGTTTTGGTTGACAGCATCAAATATCTTCCTTAATATTTTTCTTTCGAATACCAATACCATATTTTTTCATCTTTTTTGGTCATAACCCAGCATTCGGCACCATGTGCAATGACCGGTCTGAGGAGAGTTTTATAAATAATAGTCTTAGTTTTCCTAGTGAGTAATTTGGATCCCAGATGTTTAAACAAGCCATAATAACATCTGTTTGCTGCCGATAGCCGTGTTCTAATCTCGATACTATAATTGTTATCATCAGTCATTTCAGTACGTAAATATTTCGAAGAATTGACGTTGTCTATATGGTGTGACCCAACGCCAATTGCCTGTTGTACAAAGTTTATTTGTGATTTTCTTGCAAACATATATTTAGTCTTAGATGTATTTATTTTAAGACCCATGTCATTAGCAGCCATTTCAAGCTTTAAGAAATCATATTTTAATCCCGGGACAGTTCTGGAGATTAAGTCTAGGTCATCAGCATAGGCTAATATCTGGGTGGTCTTTACAGGTAAATTGTAGATTTACAAACAGTGAAACATGTGAAAGGTTTGTTTTAATGTTTTGAATTTATTACCTTATTTATTTATTCAAATTCAAATAGCGAATGCCGTATCAGAATTAACGACGTTGTCACATATTAGTTTGTGGTCACCACCGGAGTTCGCCAAGGTTGCGTCATTGCACCGATCCTTTTTATAATCCTCATGGACTTCATCTTAAGGAAGTCGATTCCACTCGATAGAGGAATATCCATCTCCTCCCGAAAACTCTGCGACCTAGAGTATGCCGATGATGCGGTTTTAATTGACAATGCAATCAGGGGTATTCAGGCCACTGTAGATAACCTAAATAGGTACTCCGCATGCACGGGTTTAAAAATCAATATTGCAAAAACCCATGTACTGTGTAACACTTCATGCCTCGATGCCCAAAATTTCCTGACTCTGCCAAACCAAGTCATTAAAAGGGCCGAGAATTTCAAATACCTGGTATGATGGATATCATGTTACAGAAAATGGCAGCTTTCAAAAAGAAGTGGGAGTGCAGCTAGGAGTAACAGGCGCTACATATAATGAGTACAGTGTCATCAGCATATGATATTATATCAGTACAGGTTAACGTCGTTTTATGCCAGGGTTCCGTTCCGAGAGACATCGGCGTAAAAAAAATGTATATTATGGAAGATAAAAGGTTAGTTTCGCGTCAAAATTCTAAGAACAATCTAAAATGTTTATTTAATACATCTCCTTTATATTTCTAAATTATTAATATATTTAATAATTACAATTTAAATTCGTTAAAAAAAAAAATAATTCTATTTTTTATAATAAATACTAACTCACCAGTTCGCCGGTACTAAATTAAATTCACACGCGTATTTGAAAAAAACATCCTATTTCATTTGCTTTGATTGGTGCTTCCTTTCTTGCAGAATCATAGCAAAAACTACAAATATGAATATTCTTTTAATTTTAATAATAATAAAATATTAAACAAAATCAGACCTTTTTATTTTTCTTAAAAACAAAACGAAAACCAACTCGGAAACAATTTCACACACACAATAGGCTGCTCGCGTACACGGTAATAAAATAAAAGAACGTGTAAACGTGTGTCTGCTATGAGAATCGCGGCGCCTACTGTCGTCGGGTGTCAGCCGAACCGGGGAATCCCACGCCGGCACCCAGCGGCGTAATTGTAAATCGACGTTTACCTGTATTCGTATTTTGTATATTAAGAATATCATTATTCGCTCATTGGCGGTTTTTTTTACAATATTTTTTTATGTTTCAGACAAATGTTAGTCTGCCGGGTATCTCTGGGTCGCACTTACAAGCTCATGGTATCGCAAAACATCGCCCACCCCCCACCCCGATACCATTCTGTCACTGGAGAGTCCGGCGAAGGGCTGAACTACCCGGAATATGTCGTATACAGGGGAGAACAGGTGACTCACCAATGCTCCGTTCTAACCAACTAACGCGACCATTTATACCTGGTATAAGAAAAAGGTTACTCATAAATGCGTACGCCTCTTCTGTTTGGTCTCCGCAATATGTCGCACATAAAGAAAGGTTCGAGAAAATTCAATGGACATTTTTTAGACATCTTAACTGGAGATGCAGGAATACCGATCTCAATCATAGCGCACCCCTAGTTTTAAACTATGACAAGTCAAAAAACTGAGATTTTGAGTTAATAATGTAGAAGTATTGATAATATGATACACAAGTCTAAATGAACAGTTCTCAATTTAATAACACAAAATATAGTCTTGAGTTTTCTTAAATCATATTGTGTGATATTTCAATCAAATTGTGTGAAAACAACATTTTTATTAATTTTAGACTATTACATTTTCAATTTACCTAGTTTAAGAATAGACAAATGACTTAATTTTGAGTTTTGGTACCACATTAAATTTGCTAATTTTAATTCATTTTTTTAAATTTGCAATGCTTACATTGAGCTACCAGGAATAACTGAACAAAAAAATAAAGTTCTTTTTAGCCTATGCAAGAAAAATTTGATTCCTAAAAATAATAATTTGAAAGTCGTTAATACCGCTCGAAGAGAAAATCCATTGACTTATGTAAAGTGGCCACTTAAACCAGCCATTGACAGGTCATAAGCCCTGTAGATGCCTAGACTTCTATATTACCTTCTCTTAAATGTTCTTCATGTGTTGTATGTTTATGTTTTTTTTAAATCCTCGTCTTCGAGTTTGCACAATATTATTTTGATAATTCCCAGGGGGCTAAAAACCTATTTTTGTCTTTAGGCATTTAGATTTACTTTTAAATATTGTGTAAGTAATATATTGTTTTTCTTTCTAGGCTCTACCCGATTACCTGATAACATATACAATTAAAACGGCACAACCAGAATATTCTCATCCACCGGTGGGTGCGTTTTACGGCTCGTATGGAATACTATACCCGCATTGGGGTCAACAATTTTAAATATATATTTTTTTTGTGCTTCGAGTGAAGGAGTAAATGTTTTAAAGGTATTCATCCCAAGATTGTTGCTGTTATAAAAGCGCTCCACATAGATAGCAATTGTCAAGTGAAAATCGGTAGCTCTTTGGCTGATTGGATCGAGGTCTCCACTGGAGTGAGGCAAGGCTGCGTCCTTGTACCGTTCTTATTCATCATACTGATGGATTTTATCTTATGCAAATCAATACCACCTGATTGAGGTAAAGAAGTGAACTCCTTGAAGTGACTTG
The DNA here is from genome assembly GCF_059751315.1 of Micrasema longulum. NCBI lineage: Eukaryota > Metazoa > Arthropoda > Insecta > Trichoptera > Brachycentridae > Micrasema > Micrasema longulum. The sequence continues at coordinate 130,951 of NW_028279509.1, read as the reverse complement.
GGGTATGCAGACGATGCAGTTATTTTTGAAAAGTCTGTTGGTGATTTTCAGGAAATTGTTGACACACTGCAGGAAAACTCAACTCGTCTGGGTCTAAATATCAATACAAAAAAGACTCAAATATGTGCAACAAATCCTGTGCTGACCCTGATCAGCCTTATCAGCTTTATAATAATGGACAGATGACTAAGAAAGTCGACAGCTTTAAATACTTGGTAGTTCTTATAACTGAGGATAAAAGCATGCACAAAGCTCGCAACCCACCTAGAAATTGCTGGAGCAACTTTTAACAAAGATGGGTGTTGTCTAGAACTTTAGTCTAAAGCCGATTATTCAACTCTTGTAAAATGCCAGTCTCTTATATGGGTGCGAATCTTGGCACCTTACCAAAGCTCAAATCACCAAACTTCTGAGTTTCGAGAGAAAGTGCTTGAGAAGAGAATATTAAGTATAAGGTGGTTCGATTTTATAACTAACATTGAAGTCCGAGAACGGACGCAGCAGCCTCTTATAACGAGCGTTTTGAGGATGCAGCGGTGGGCCTGGCTCGGACACGTGCTGCGCGTGCCTCAGGAGAACCTAAACCCAAGTTGCCTCTTTTTTAAACCTGCGAGCTCATGCCGTTCTGGAAGGCCGTCGATGACCATCTTTAGACTTTATTCGGCGGAATTAAGGGGCGCTGGATTGACGTGGGAAGAGGCAAAAATACTGGCTGGTGATAGGGTCTCCTGGAGGCAACTGGTGATGTCCAAATGCTACACTTAAGAGTGGATGTGGAAAAGAAGAAGGAGTTTTTATAATCCAGCGATTAAAAAACGTGTTTGAATTATTTAAATTTAACCTGATGGCAGTACTTATTAAATCGCGCAATAAATGCTGCATTATGAATGACTCACGAAATCTTAAAAAGACCAGCAGCTCAATCATTGCAAATTGATGTCGATTAAAAGACCTGCTACTGACCGATCACAATGGAAGCGGACCGCGATAATAAACTCGCTTATGCGCTTCGGAATGATTAGTTAGTCAGTAGCTCAATCACAAATAACTATCGACGTACTTATAAACATGCTAATCATTTGAGCGATCACAATGAACAATTATGAACATGCTTAAATTATCGCAGTCAGAAGTCAACGCGTGTGTAATCTCTAAGTCAATGCTCGTGTCGGTTTGTTTTTTGTTTTCCTCGTAAATAAATAAAATCGGCGTTTACTATAAAAAATAATACAATATATTGCATTTGCAAAATAATAAAGAGTATCTAAGACAGAGGAATATTTTTCTTCAATGAAATGTACAAAGATAATAAAAAGTACAGTCAGGAATACAATATATTTAAGAAAGAAGTGAAAAATTACATCTATAATTCTCCTTTATGTAACACTGATTGAAAACATCGTTTACTATATCTTTTTTGTAATTTATTTATATTATCCTAAAAATATTATTAATTAAAATAAAATAAAATATTGTAAGACGCCACTCCCCATTATGTACACTAGAATTGTTTATTTCTTTTACGTAATGGGAAACGTTAATGTAAATATATGTATTTGATAAATGTAAAAAATTGTATTTAGTTGTAATATTGTATTTTCATTTGTAATTAATAAATACAAAAATAAAAAAAGACAAAAAGGTGAAAATTAAATATGCAGGCTGTTTTTCTTGACATTTGGCTCGCCAACCGCCGGCTAAATGCAATAAATAGCGCGGTAAACAATAAATAAATAAATAAAAATAGCCGTTTAGGAACATTTTCCATATTTACACCGATGAAATTCAAATATGTGATTGTGCAGCAGGATTATACGTCGCGAAACGTAAATATTTTGACATTTTAGGTGTTGACGGATGTTGCATTGTGGTCGCGAATACGATAAACAACCATGGTGAGAAATTGTTATCACGTCGCTTATTGGCAAGCCGATAGTTATTTGTGATTGAGCTACAGGCCTAACGCCAAACGCTTCAGACAAAATTAAGGCAATCCGAGTTTTAGATACTTTAGTGACAACTGCTTCTTCTTTTACACGTCCGCTCCTGAGCGGATCGTGTGGACGTCACCAGTTGCCCTCGGAAGACCTGTGGCCAGCCAGCGCTCTCGCCTCCTCCCACGCCTCACAGCATACGATTTTACTAATGTAGACAGACAAAAGTTCTGAATGTTTAATTCTTGATTTCTTTAATATGGCTCTATGTCCTTGAATCTTTCCTTCAGCCGATAAAGCACTCCAAGTTTGGAGTTATTTTTTGCGCCATTGTCCGAGGATGATGCAAGCAGCGAGGATGATTTGCAGCAAATAGTCTCTAGAATGTATGATGTATGCTTGAAGAGCGAATTGGTGATGAACGAAAGTAAGCCAAAAGTGATGGTATTTGAAAGGGGAAGTGAGGTTACTGACTGCATAATAAATGTAAACAACGAATGTCTCGAACAAGTACAAGGATTTATGTATCTGGGAAGCGTGTTTTCAAGAGATGGAAGAGTAGAAAAATATATTGAAAGGAGAGTGAATGCGGGCAGCAAAATAAACGAAGCATTTAATTAAGCGCAGTAATTGCTAATAAAAATATGTCAATCGAAGCTAAACTGACACAGTGGAGATTTAGTTTAACATGGAACTGGCAGAAGAAGAGTGAAAGCCGAGTGACCGCGGTTGAAATGCGATCTTCTAGACAAATGTGTGGGAAATCAATGTACGACAGGGTTACGAAAGATGAAATCGGGCGAGAGTGTAAATCTGAGTCAGGTATAATTGACAAGATTAAGAAAGGGTCTTTGAGATGCTTTGGTCATGTAGAATAAATGGACGAGGAAAGAATGGTAAAACAAGTAGGTATGGCGAAAATGAACGGCAACGTGAGACGAGGACGACCGAGGAAGACGTGGCATGATCAGACCAACCAAAACCGTAAGTCTGGTCATGTCAAAAGCAGGCAGAACCGAAGGGCATGTATGACAAGATGTATGAATGTGGAAGAAGCTAGAAATGTGTGCCAGGGTAGACGTGTGTGGCGGTCCATTCTCTCTGCCTACCTTAAAAACTTTTCCTTTCGTGTGATTACGTAATGTTTTAACATTTTATATCATACTCATTTAGCCTTATATAATACATAAGAGTACATAGATGTAATTTTTTATTGTTTTTATTTTTTCTTTTATAGATTGTATTATGTACAGATCATTTGGAATTTATTTACGTTTCTTACTAGCTTGTAATATGTTTTTTAAATATTTTTTTGAAACTTTTGCGTACTCTTGATTTGTAGTGTATCCTAATCTATATTCTGCTTTTGTAAATAATGTTGTTTTTAAAAATATAAATACCGTATAATCTTTTACAGAATATTTTATTTTCTCTTTCTCTGCTACACAAAAATATTATAACTGTCTGTTTAATATAGGAGCAAAAAATCATCGACATTTTCTTGTGTACCCACAAACAAGTCATGTCTTTGTAGGATTTTTTGTTATTATTCTTTTTTTTAATACTTTGTTTTACCTCATATTTATTTAGTAAAAAAAAAATTAAAATTAAAATGTTTACAAACATTTGTTTTTTGTGGATCTTAATCAGATCTTTTCCTTGAATTCCTTATAATTTCTACCCATTTATTTCTTTTTACTGGATTTTTGGTAACACTCAAATAATATTAAATACATTTGTAAAAATCATTTTCCTATTTAAGTACACCCCTCTGTTGGTAAAAAGACCGGAGTTTGACTTTTATGAAAAGAATGCCATATTTGAAAAATAATTATTTTATGTTTTGAAAAAACAAACAAGTACCTAGGTACCTATTTATCAATATAAAGTCTTTTATCAAGCTTATTAACTTGCTAGCTGCTATTGCAGGCCAACGTTCGGACAGGACAACGTCTCTCGGGTTTGCTAGTAGAATTATAAAATCCCAGTAGTCGCTTAGAACCAAATTTTGCATACATCGGACTGTGTCCAAAAATCTGTCAGATTTCTGGTCTATTATAATTCTATGGTTGAAATAGTTATTAATTTGACAAAAATCTGGCATAAATAAAAAACCATGGCTACGCGCAGAAATCGACGTCTTGAAAAAATATCATCTTGGCCGGTTTCTTAAATGGTCTGGAGTTATCCATTCAAAGTCACGGATCATCTGGTTGGATTCGACATACTTCGACACACTTAGTGAGAGGATATTCCAACTTTTTATACCATCTGAATAAAACGATTTCGGGAACTTCTCAAAATACGCGTTAGTTTCGGTAATCACTTTTTCGTTTGAGCTGAATCATTTTCCTACTAGCCATTTTTTCAAATGTGGAAACAGGAAAAAGTCACTAGGAGCTAAATCTGGACTATAAGGTGGATGATCAACCAATTGAAAGTGCATTTCACGTAATTTTAGCATCGTATCTAATGCTGTGTGAACCGGTGCGTTGTCTCGAAGAAAGAGCACTTTTTTATTCTTTAAATGTGGTCGTTTTTCCTTGACTGCATCATTCAATTGATCCAATAATCCACGATAATACTTTCCTGTGATTGTGAATCCTTTTTTAAGATAATCGATGAGCAATATTCCGAGTGCATCCCAAAATACAGTGGCCATAACCTTGCCAGCCGATTTCACTGCCTTTGCCTTCTTCTGCCTGCTTCCACCCATTGTTTCGATTGATTTTTGGTTTCAGGTGTATAGTGGTGCACCCACGTTTCATCAACAGTTATTAATCGACGCCAAAAATTAACAGGATTACGCTTTATCATGTCATGAAGTGGTCTCTCGAACTCGTTTTGTTCGACACTGAGCAAACGCGGCACCCATCTTGCCGATAGCTTTTTCATATGCAAATGTTCATGCAAAATGTTAAACACACGTTCAGATGAGATGTTTATCATTTCAACAATCTCACGCAACTTCACTCGGCGATCATTCATAACTATATCGAGGATTTTCTTGATATTTTCTTCAGTAACCACTTCTTTTGGCCTTCCTGTTGGTGCGGTGCTTGTTCGGCCGCGTTTAAATTCAGCAATCCAATATTTTACCATGTAATTTGACGGAGCAGACTCACCGCAATGTTTATCGAGGTTTTCTTTTGTCTTTTTCGCCGCTTTCCCTTTCAAATAATAGTGTTTAATCACTGCACGAAATTGTTTTTTTTCCATTTTTCCAAGAAACACAAAAATTGTTTACTTCAAACGACTACAACAAATAAACTAATCGATGAATTTGGGTGACATTTTAACAGCTGCCGTTTGACAGATCGCAATTTGGAAAAAATAAATCTTTTTTGTGTTTGCGCTGTCATCTAGCTCTAGGTAGCTTCATTATCAATCCGCCCTCGTACGGTCCAGGTGATTGATGCTTTCGTTCAAAAACATGACCCCGTCGCCCAGAACGTTCTCAAAAGACACCCACATGACAGTTTTATTGTCGATTAGACGAAATCTATTTGTTGCCTTTTCTATAATGTGCAAAGATGAATTTATAGATTACATTATATTAACATATTGCAACAGAGATGAAGAGCATTTTAAAGAAGGTAATAAAAAAGTCTAAGTCACTTTACACACTGTGCAACATTCACCATTCTGCCCATATTTGAACATTTCTTTCAATTCTTTCTTCTGTTGATGTTTGTGAAGTTTAATTTCTGAATCTCACCCGCATAAATTAAACCTTCATTTATGCGGGTGAGATTCATCTAATTGAATTTATATAACATTTATCGAGATACAAATCTCAACTCCATGGAACCAAATACCTGTGTCGAGTTGGGAGTTGGGAGGAATATATGCATAAAACTTTAACAACATATCTACATATCACCATACATAGTATACAGCATAAAAACGTCATTAAAAAATATTAACATATAAAAGAACGTGCAATAATAAAGCATTTGACGTACACGAAAAAATAAAATTGAAATAAACTAACTCAAATATTTGAAAAACCAAATTCCTCCACGGACTGGCGGCGGACTTCTTTGAAGCCGGATTAGTCGCCAACAAAAATGCGTTGGAAAATCTAGTGATTTTGTTGAAAAATAGTTAGGAAATTAAGCTCTCCTATGATGTATTTTTCAGTTCAAATAAAAAAAGGCCGTAAACCTGAGAAAAATTGAGAACCTTATTTTTTACACAACCTTCGTAATTATCAGTATATTACAGTACGGAATAATCGGATGGGGTGGTGCTTTTAATACAAATATTTTACCAGTTGAAAAAATACAAAAATTAATTATGAAAGTTATTTTGAAAAAACCGTCTACTTTTCCCACTGTTCAATTATTTAAAAAAATTAAGGTTTTAGATATAAAATTGCTAAATAAAAAGAATTGTTTGCTTCAAATACATAAAGATAAAATAAATAGTAGTATTTCTAGGTCTCAAAACGTAAGTACGCGACCTAGAACAGGTGGTAATATCTTCATTTCTAAATTAAAAACTACTACTGCACAACATCATTTTTTTCTTTAATAAAATGAACTAAGATAATAAAAAGTACAGTCAGGAGTACAATATATTTAAGAAAGAAGTAAAAAATTACATCTATAATTATTCTTTATGTAACACTGGTTGAAAACATCGTTAATGTCTTTTTTGTAATTTATTTATGTTATTTAAAAAATATTATTGATTAAAATAAAATAATCTATTAATAATAATCGTCACTCCCCATTATGTACACAAGAATTGTTTATTTCTTTTACGTAATGGGAAACGTTGATGTAAATATATGTATTTGATTAACGCGAAAAATTGTATTTAGTTGTAATATTGTATTTTAATTTGTTATTAATAAATAAATAAAAAAAATAGTATAAAAAAGATTATAAAATTTAATAAGATAAGAATAAATACACATATGGAAAATCCTCGATATTTTTGGGTAAACCGATATTTCTAATCGGATGAATAATCTATTCTCAGAAGTATTTATCCGATAAGAGATATTCATTATACCACCTCGCTGAGTCGCTATAATATTTTTAATGTTGAAGAGAAATGCTTAAACCCATTCACACCGAAAACAATTCCTGTATTAAAAAAACATATTTTATTTATTTAAGCGATCTTATGATTTGACAATGTTTTGAGTGTGTCCAAATGCTTGCAGAATGGCTGGATTTTCTCCCTAGGGAGTAGTTCATATTTAAATTTGTTGCAACAGAGAGGGAAAACATTATCGAGAAGGGAATATGGGAGCCAAGGGCTTACGACCTGTCATTGGCTGGTTTAAGTGGCCACTTTACACACTGTGTAACATCTGGTGTTTCTGTTTTACACAAAAAGTCAGTTTTCGCATGATTTTTTCCTGTGTTTTTCAGAATTATTTTTCAACTGCTTATTAGGGGCGCATTGCTATCTCCGTAGGTATGTTTACCCTTAAATGCATCGAGAGAGAAACAGTTTCCATCATACCTAATATTTAGGTATATTTATTTTTAAATTAAACACATCTCATACATACAGCGCTGCTGAGAATCGGTCTATCTGACTTGTTTAGCAGTGCCGATGTAATAAATATATTGCGTATAAATATTATTGTTTGGCTTTATAAATATGTTAACATTGTACTTTTTGATTAATGTATATCATATAAATCAACTTAGATTGTATAACTATATTTTTCAGTTAAAATGTGTTTTAAATAAATAAATAAAAATATAAAAAATGTATAAAAAAATATTCAGATTCTTAGAACATTACAGAAAGTAAACCCGATTTATTCTAAATACAATAATAGATCTCAAATTATAGTAGACAGTTATGTTATTAAAATAATATAAAAGAATTAACATATTACAACAGAGATGAAGAACATTTTAGAGAAGGTAATATTTCTATATTAGACTTCTGTCTAGGCATCTACAGGACTTATGACCTGTCATTAGCTGGTTTAAGTGGCCACTTTACACACTGTGTGACATTTACCATTCTGACACTTAAACCAGAAAATCTTACTAGCAGTATGAGGAAAATCATTTTTGAGCGGAAAATATGGAAATTTAGGCATTTACAAGACTTATGACTTGTCGTTGGCTTATTGTAAAGGCCACTGAAGTGAACACTGTCCATCATTTATAAAACTCATTAATATTTAGATAGCTCAATATATATGTTCGGCATACTAAATAGTATAATCGATGTTCCATCATCAAATTCAATATTCCGACTCGTAGGTTGAGAAATAATGAAGTACTGTTCATCGATCAGCATAGAACCAAATATTGCCTTAATTCTCCAATGACACGTCTTTGTCGTATTGTTAACTCAAGACAGGATCTGAACCTTTTTGGTTTAAGTTTAAATCGATTTAAACGAGCACTAAATAAATAGTCCAGATCTTGTCTCGATGTCCCTTATGTTTGTCAATGCTTCTTTTCTTTTCTTTTTAATGTTTTAAACTATTCTTTTGTTGTAATATTTAACCCCTATAAATTGTATACAGCGTGTTCTTTAAACCCTGTCACATCCGAAACGACGATGATCAGTATGGACAAGAAGACATATTAACCTATAAAAAAAAATAATTGAAAGAAGAATTTTTTTTTAAATAAAATATTTTAAAAACAAATGGTTTCTGCAGGAGAGAAGTGAGGCAAGCTCGGTTGTCGGTGTATCAGTTTCCTCCCCCCCCCCCCACCCCCACGTTTCAATCATTTGCTTTTTTTGAAATTTTATTATTTTAAAATTTATTCGTTCCAAAAAAATATTTTAATGTGCCAATATGTATTCTTGCTCATACTGATCATCGTGGTTTCGGATGTGACTAGGTTTAATGAACTCCGTGTATATGGACAATTCCCGTTAATAAATAAATAAATATATAAAAAAACATTTACCATTCTGATAAAAATAATTTTCCTCTTTGCTACAACATTTAGATCGAAATAACTCCCTAGGGAGGAAATTCAGTCTGTCTACAAACATTTAGACATGCTCAAAACATTGTTGGATATATCTGTAATTAAAAAAAAATACAGAATGACAGACTACATTACAGACATTTTTAACTGCACGTTGCATTTGTACAGAAAATTTCTTCATGGGGTCGATTATTTGGGATAGTTGCTAAATGTGCTATGTATGTGAATACGCTTCTCCTATTTGGTCTCCATTCTACAGGACTCATATTGACCATATCGAGTCTATCCAACACCGTTTTCTAAGAAAAGTGGCATGGTTGCTCGGATTACAAAGGGGTAATTATTCTTATTTTGAAATAGAGCAACCTCTTAATCTGTCTTCATTGGAGAGACGTAGAACTGAGATGGACCTTATATGCATTTTCAAAATACTTAATGCTTTAAGTGATGTCCCATCTCTGTTGCGATCAATTTCTTTTCATGTTCCCAACCGTGTCACCAGAAGTCAAAATTTGCTACTTATAAAATCATCTAAGTGCAACTTTGGTTTTTATGCCCCAATGTCCAGAATGTGTAGATTAGTCAATTCATCACACGACTTGGATTTTTTTGGGATAGATCTTCCGACTTTTCTTAGATCTCTTCGCGACTAAACAGTGTGGGATGAAGTTGGATTGGCATGGTTAAGCTCAAAGTTTTTGGTCTTTCGTTTTTTTGAATATATTGTCTACAATTATTGTTTTGCCCTTATTTGTCTTAGCTAAATAGTTTTATGTTCTTTTTGTTCAGTTTCTTGCATTTATGTTTCTTCATGTAACTGTTTTCATTGGCTTAGGCCGTATGTATATAATAAATAAATATGTGCCGCATGTAATGTTTATGTTTGTGTATGTTTTATATGTGCGTTCATGTGTGTGTGTGGATGGCTCGGAGTGTACACTTGGTATTTTTATTTATTTTAATTTATTAACTCCATGGAAAACGCAAATGTTAACAATTATTCTTTTCTCACTTGAAATTCTTATTTATTTATTTTTTTTGTCACATTTAATGTTAATATTAAATAAAAAACAATAAATTTGTTAAAACTTGTAGACCTTTAAAATGTATTCAAAATTGTAAATTCAACATGGGATTGCCCTGAACTATTATCTCTCATCAACTTCAGGGTGCCTGGAAGAATGACTAGACAGGTGCCACCGTTTTGTAGCAACAATTCACGGACAGTGTATACTTGTAATGCCGTATTAAATAGACTTCATGAAATCGGCAATAGTTATTCCCACGTATCTGATATATTTAGTGTAGGGTATTGTTCCAATACAACAAACCTTTGAACTTTTTCAAAGATGGTGAATGGTAATTATATATATTTATTCGTGCATTTCATAATCTATATAAATTCATTCTTTTGTTCACTTTGCCTAGCTGTGTGAAACAGTACTTATGATTTTCTTGTTGTTTTACTGTAGAATGTTTTATTATTTAAACTTTCTACTGAGAATATGCTGTATAATTTTTAGGTTATTTTTTTAAATGTAAATCTTGAATAATTTTTACGTTTAATTTTTTTTTATAAATCTTGGATATAAGGAAATTCATGTTTTAAAAAAATATATATACTAAGCCAAATATGTTAATATTATAAATGTTTGTAAAAGGCAAATTTGCCGTTTATAAAATAAAATAAAATTAAATATCTTTTGTATAATTTATGAAAACTAAATTGGTCTTTTTATGTAAAAAATTGTTGTTTTTAATACTTATTATGTATGACTGTATGTTTTCTGAATTAAATAAAATAAATAAAAAATTACGGCGTTAATCTATGCGCCAATGTGTTAATACGATTACTTATCTCTCACTAAAAATACTCCACCTCTGACAGCCACAGAGTTCTAAATGACCACAGCCGGCAACTCAAACATTCCAAATATTCGCATTGGACATTCAGTGAATCTGTGAACCTGAATAAATTTCTTCAACTGTCTCTGTAAGTGCAAAATCTTATTTCTTTATTTGCACAGATCAATATTTTAAGTATTCAGTTCTTTTGTGGCTACATAATTTTATCGATCGCCATTTTGGTGATCCATGATCACATTACTGAAACTAAAGTAATTAAAAATATTGATGACTGTGTCAGACTCCAAGAAGACATAAATGCATTTCATACTTGGTGCAAAACTAATAACATGGAACTTAACATCGATAAATGCAAAATTATTTCATACCATAAATGTAAACATCCTTTTATTTTTGATTATAAACTTAATGGCCAAGTTCTTTCGATTGTCACCTCTATAAGAGATCTTGGAGTGATCCTAGATAATAAACTAACTTTTCTGGAACACTTTGATAATATAGTAAACAGATCCTTAAAAATTTTAGGCTTTATTAATAGAACTACGTCTGATTTCCAAAGTATGCTTACACTTAAAACACTTTATTGCTCTTTGGTTCGCCCTATTCTTGAATATGCATCTGTAATCTGGTCCCCTCATTATGCTGTTCATATCAAGCGCCTTGAATCAGTTCAACATCGTTTTATAAGAAAAATTGCATGGAAGATGGGATTGGAAAGAGGAGACTATTCATATTCTGATATGGAGAGGTTTTTAAGCATATCAAGTCTTGAAAAACGCAGATGCATTGCAGATATAATCTGCATGTATAAAATTATGAACTGTCTCATTGATGCCCCTGAAATTTTGCAAAAGATTCTTTTTAACGTTCCCACCCGTAGACTAAGAAATAATGAAATGCTTTTCCTCGGTCACTACAGGACCAATTATGGTGCACAGTCGCCTTTGCCCAGAATGATCAGGCGGGTGAACGATCATCAAGATCTTGATTATTATGGTGTAAGGATGTCTTTCTTTACAAATCAGCTAAAGAATCTGTATAGTTAGCCTATGCTTTTTACTTAATCTAAAAAATCTATCATCTGTCTTTGCTGCTTATTTCTGTTCCTTATATTTTTTTATTCCTTTGTAAAAATTTCTTTTAATTGTAATGTTTATAATGGACTTTGTCCGTAAATAAATAAATAAATAAATAAATAAAGTGAATACATTTTCAAAAATAAGGAATACTCTTAAAATAGTACAATGATAAATTATTAAATTAATTCTAAAGAAACCCTCAATATTCAATTCGGAGTCCGTATAAAATATTTAAGGTTCATACAGTAGACACTCTTAGTTAAGGTATTGTCCATCCCTGTTGTTTTTTGTTAATCTTAACGACTCCCGAGGGGGCGGAATCCAGTCTTTTGTCTGCGAACATTTGGACAAACTCAAATATTGTAATGAAACCAACTGGTCCAAGAAGAAGTTTAAAAATTGGGAAATTGTTTTCAGGCGTTGCCTTGTATGAGAAATAATTCAGTCAGATGAATCTCTTCGCAACAATAAAAGTTTCAGCTCTTTAACTTCACTAAAATCAACAAATGGAAGAATTGAAGAAATATTGATGTTTAATGATAGGCAAAATGGTGAATGTTACACAGTGTGTAAAGTGGCCACTTAAACCAGCAAATGACAGGTCATAAGCACTGTAAATACCTAGACTTCCATATTCCCTTATTTAGAATATTCTCCATCCCTGTTGTAATTTGTTAAGCTTGTTAAGAGGTTTATTTATCAGAGGATCGTAGGGTGACGATAGTTTCTGTTTTTCTGCTTGAATTTTGATCGAATTCGTGTTTGTTTTCTAGAACTGCCCTAGGGATGGCGAGCGCGACTATTCTGAAGGAATTAGATCCTAACGGGGGTGAATTTGTAGCCATTAAGACACAAATGATTGCAACCATACGATCTCACAAGGGGGCTTCGTCAACAGGAGGAATCTTCAGCGAATATAAAATTGTCAAAGTAGGTAGTAAGTATATCAATATATATATATATTTTTTTTATTTATTAAATAAACGGCACTTCGTACCTTTTACATATTAGTTACAAATACAATTAAATATACATACATCTAAGCATAATTATAAATAATACAGAGCATTTACAACAATATTATTAATATTGTTTTAATTTCTCTACAATACCGCAGTGTGTGCGGACCAACTACTGCTTCACAAAATTATGACAGGAATAGTTGACTGTGCAGAACTACTTAGTTTAATAACAATACATGTGCCAGCCAGGATTTGTAGACGGTACCACCTGTTTCATGTACCAATAAGTAAAACATCGTATGTTAAAAATGCTTTTTTCGTAGGACTTTTTCAGTGTACAATACAAAATTTAAAGATATAGATTACACAAACATCACTCTGTCAGATTTAAAATTTACACTAAAAATTCATTATGTAACTTAGTAGACATTATAATAATAAATATGTACATCTCCCTTCCCCTCCTTATCCTCTCTTCAAGCATCCTGGTCCTAATCCCGCCTAATTTTCAGTAACCGAATGTTCTTAAAAAATATATTTGAAAATTCTTCGATCATTGAAAAATATTTACTAGTACATGAAAATAACATTTTTAGGTGTATTTATTTAATATGTAATATATTTTCTTTACTAACTTTGTATAGTATGTGGAAATCTGTTATTAGTTCTGAGTTTATACACTACATCTGTTTGTTTACTATAAATATGTATGTAGAACTATTGATTTCCCACATAAAATAACATAAAAATAAAATAAAGGAGATGTTTCTTTAGACATTTCATTTTAAGAGTTATAAATATATTTATTTATTTCACTTTTTGTACAGTGGCGGGCTTATTGCCAAATGGCAATTTCTTCCAACCAACCAATAAAATAATAGTTTTATTTTTATAATTCAAGTTACAGAACATATTCAAAAGAAAATAAAGATTAAAAAGCTAAAGATATATAAAAACAGAAATAAACTTATTTAACAATATTTTGAGTTTGTCCAAATTTTTGTAGACAAGGACTGGATTCAACTCCCTGGGGAGCTATTAATATTAACATATTACAACATGAATTACATTACAACATGAACAATATGAAGTTCTTCATCTCTGTTGTAATATTTTAATGTTAACAGCTCCCCAGGGAGTTAAATCCAGTGCTTGTCTACAAAAATTTGGACAAACTCAAAATATTGCTGATAAATCCACCTGGTCCATGAAGAAGTATAGAAATTGAAAAAAAAATAATTTTCAGGCGTTGCCTAGTATGTCGGTGAAATAATTCAATTAGATGAATCTCACCCGCATAAATAAAGGTTTCAGCTCTTTAACTTCACAAACATCAACAGAAGAAATAATCAAAGGAATTTAGATGCTCAAATATGGGCAGAATGGTGAATGTTACACAGTTCGTAAAGCGGCCACTTAAACCAGCCAATGATAGGTCACAAGCCCTGTAGATGCCTAGACTTCTGTATTACCTTCTCTCAAATGTTCTTCGTGTACCTGTTTTAGATTGAGAAGATCAAAAACGATACGTTAAAACAGAGGTATGAAGCAGCCAAGAAGAGGATTGATGAAGAAGTCGCCGGTCCCCACGAGCGCATGCTTTTCCATGGGTCAAAATCTCTCACAGAAATTGTGAAAGGAGGATTTGACGAGAGGCATTCTTCTCCGTGTGAGTCACAACCCTAATTCGATCACCTCTTTACTCACACCGACGGCAGATGGGTCAGATTAAAACCGGTGTAAATGATCGACTATGTGAGAAGTCATTTTTACGCACAGCTATCGTTTCCTGAACTAAATCATGAACAAATACACTCACACATCTTCATGATTCAGTAGCTCAATCATAGACGTGCTAATAAGCGACGTGATAACAATTACTCACCGTGGTTGTTTGTCGCATTCGCGAACACCTAATATTAAATGTCTAAATATTTAACATATTACAACAGAGATGAATAACATTTAAGCCTTTGATGCCTTGTAAAGTAGGCAAGCGTGGTTAAGGCTCTCAGGAGGCATTCGCAGTATATGGCCAAGCCAACCGTATCACCTCCGCTTGATGAAAGCTGTCACCGGAGGTAGTTGCGTCCGCTCTCTTATTACTTCATTCCGCACAAACAATAGTAAACATACTTCCCAGATACACAAATTCTTCTAGCTGTTTTGGTATAACCCCATTCACAGTGATTTCACATTTAGTCATAATTTCATTTATTTCAAAAACCCTCACATTGGATTTATCGACATTCATCAGCAAATCGCTTCCCTCGCATACATCATGGAAATTTATTACACAGAATTGCAGTTCCTCTTCGTTGTTAGCAAGAAGCACGGCATCATCAGCATACAACAGACAATTGACATTTAGATCACCCATTTTTGCTTCCGTTCTTAAGCCTTTCAGTTCTTTTATACAGTAATCCGACAACGCCTTCCATAATTTTTATTTTTCAATTCTATCGAACGCTTTTTGCAGATCGACAAATGCCCAGAAAAGCTATTGGTTTCTCCAGCAATTTAAAAAATGGATAAAGCGTAATATTTAGTACTTATAAATAAAGTAAAGAAAATAAACGAAAACGAAAATAAGGTTGTGTGAATGTGTACTATTTTATTCCAGCTGGCATGTTCGGCGCTGGTATCTACTTCGCAAAGCATTCTTCTAAGAGCAACCAGTACATTTATGGTATCGGCGGGGGTAGCGGGTGCGTGTCCCATTCTGACAAAAGTTGCTACGTTTGTCTGAGGTATGATTTAATGATTTTATTCCTACAGCTTTTAATATATTACAACAGAGATGAAGATGATTTTATAACTGTAAAAAAATGAAAAATCTTTTTTTGACGTTTTGAGTCCACAATAGTAAGTTTATTTGTAGCAGCTCGTCAAACTATTGTTGACAATTCAATTTTTAAAAAATTTATATATATTTACCAGTTTATTTTTATTACTCTTTACTGTCTTTAATATCCAATTGCATTGTACAAAGTGAATGCCGATTCAATTAGTAATACGATATTGTATTGATCACGTGTAAACGGCGTTTGATACTACTCTGATTGTCCTATTCTGTAAAACTTCTATTTTTTTTCAATTCTGTGTCGTTTCCAAGAAACAGAAAAAAAACTTGCTAAAAAATAATGCTTAGGTTACAACAATTTTCCCAAAGCGTTTGATAAGGTAGATCACCAACTTTTGCTTCTGTCACTTCAGAGGATTGGCTTTAGTGACATTCTTCTAAAGCTATTCACAAATTATCTTACACATCATAAGCTGTATTAATCTGAAACATTTAATACCTCTTCAGGAGTTCCTCAAGGATCTTATTTGGGACCAATGTTATTTATAATCTTTATAAATGATATTGGTAAAGTCATAAAATTTTGTAATTTTCTCTTATTCGCTGACGACCTAAAATTTTTTTGTGAAATACTGACTTCTTCAGATTGTATTAAACTTCAGTGTGACATTAAAAATATAATTCAATGGGGCAAACAAAACAAATTATTCTTCAATGTTTCCAAATGTTTTGTAATGGCATACACAAGAGCATCCAAAACAATATACTATCGTTATCTCATGGACGGAGTGAGGCTTGAAAGGGCTTTAACGTCCAGAGATCTCGGGGTGTTGTTTGATGTTCAGTTATCTTTTAATCTTCACATAGTTAATCTATGTAATGACTCCCTTAAAATGCTTGGTTTTGTTCTTAGAAATGCCAAGATCTTTTCTAACATTCAGATTATGAGGACATTGTATAATTCCTTGGTAAGAAGTCGTTTGGAGTTTAGTTGCATTATTTGGTCGCCACATGAGGCTCGATACTCTTTGATGGTGGAGAGAGTGCAGAGTATTGTGCTATCTGTACCTAAAAGAGTGTGCATATTATCCTTGGCTCTTCCCAACCGTCTTTTTACTGGGGATGCTAGGCTATCAGTCATTATGAAGGAGAAGGGACGTTCATTTGGGTGTTCACTTTTTCCAGGTGATCGGTGGTCGCATACATAACTCAGAAATTCTGATGGATGTAGGTCTGTAAGTACCTGATAACTATCATCGACAAAGACAGCGTCGATTGTTTTACCTATCACGATGCAGAACCAACCTGTTGGTAGAGCCATCTTGCTACTTAATCGCATCGGCTCGGATGTCGACATATTTCACGACAATGGGCCTTCCCTTAGGAAAGCATTTTCTAACTTTTAATTTTTCTTTTTACATTTTGTTATATTATTTTAATAACATAACTATCTACTGTAATTTGTGATCTATTTTTGTATTTGGAATGAATTGGGTCTTTTTTCTGTAATGTTCTAAATATCTGAATAAATAAATGAAATAATTAAGTTAGGTTGGACAAATACTTAGGTTGAAACTAGAGTGGCCATGTTGTATAAACTTTGATAATTTTCTAACTAGACAGATGCTCCTTTGTCGGGTGAGCCTAGGCTGGTCCTACCAGGCGTTCCAGGCCATGAATAACAAGGCGCATGCTCCTCCCGGACACCATTCGGTGACTGGCGTTCCGTCCTCTGGACTTGTCTATCCGGAGTACATTATATACAAAGGCGAACAGGTAAACAATTCAAAATGCAATCTATTTTATTTAAGTACAAGGAAAACATACAGCTCATTACGAACCAAAGTATAATTAAATTCTTACCTATTAATACTAAATGCGTTGAAAACAGAAATCACGGAAAACACCCACATTTGAAAAATTAAAAAAAATTGTTTCACCAAGACAATGCACTTTCTCACACCTCGGCGGTTGCCATAGCAAAAATCCACTAATTATGGTTTGAACTGCTTGACCACTCTCCTTACTCACCAGATCTAGCTCCGAGCGACTTATTTTGGTTCCCTAAGCTGAAAGTTACGCTCGGAGGACAGAGATTCTCATCTAATAAGGAGGTTATCACCTTCGTAAACTACTATTTTACAGGGAAAGGCGCTAGCTACTATTCGGATGGGTGAAGAGACGGGAGCATCGCTAAGAGAAGTGTAAAGATGTTGAAGGAGACTATGTAGAAAAAAAACAAAAAAAAATATGAAAATATCCTTCGTTAGACCAATTTTTAAGAACGGCGATAGATCTGATATCGCGAATTATAGACCCTTTTCCAAGATTTCTCCTATTCCGAAAATATTTTAAGCTATTATTACTAATAAATAACTCCCGTTTTTAAGAATGTACTGATCGAGGAACAGCATGGATTTGTGACTGCTAAGTCAACAACTACAAATCTACTTTCATTCACTGATACAATTTTTAGAGCATTTGAAAACAATCTGCAAGTTGATGTTCTCTATACTGACTTTTTTAAGGCCTTCGACAAAGCCGATCATAAAATTCCATACTCTAAACTTTATGTTCTTGGCATTGGAGACCCGTTCCTGTCGTTTCTAAAATTCTATCTCTCTCAAAGAAAAAGAAGTGTCATGACTTATGATTTCACCTCAAATTGTTTTATGCAACTTTCGATTGTGATAATTTAATCTCTCTTTTCAATCCGTGCCTCATGTCTGCGGATGCTGATTACGCCTGACTCCAGGCATGGCTCGTCTGTGGACGGTCTCCTTCCATCTGGAACGGTCTTGCGCTCTTCTATAGGCATTCGTCAGTGATAATCCTGATAATTGAGTGACTAGGCCATTCCATCTTGTCAGTTGACGTCCACTAAGGCTTGTCCCTTCGACGCTTCCCTGGAGAATAGTTTTTTTCCAAACTATCACAGTTCCCCCTGGAAATATGTCCAAAGTGCGGAAGGGTTTTTTTCTCGCACATGAATGTAAATCTTTCTCCTGTGTCCAATTCCTAGAGTAAAGATACATTCATACGTCTGGCCGTACATGGAATCCACCGCCTTTTTAGGTTTTTTTATTTTCAGATTATCTCAGTGTCCTACACTCCATACCGTACATGAACACTGAAAAAACCGATGCCTTCACCATTATTTTTTTGGTGTAATACTGTAATCATTGCACTTTAATGCAATTTATATATGATTATATACTCAAATCTAGCAACAGCAAAGCATTTCTGGGTTCAGCTCGTAGTTATTACGTTCAAGTTCCTATAGCGTTAGTTCGAAGAAATATTAATTCTGGGAAACGAATTTCCTGCGAATGCAGGGCGCGGAATAGCGGGGACGAAGTCCTAGGGCTCCTACGATATTATTGAGCGGAGTGAGATGCCACTAACCTTATCCTCGTTCTTGATGGAATTGCCGGATCCGACTTGACACTTGCGAGTGGCACTAACACGATGGCAGGCCCCGACCTGGAGCTCAAAACTTCGGTTGGTGGAAACAAAGTTTATAGTGCGGCACACACGTTTAACGAAATAAACGCGCGATGTACGACACGAGGTCTTAATGTGGCGGGTGATCAAAGGATACTGAGGTGGGAGGTGAACAGTGGTTGTGGGTAAAAAGAATGTGGAAGTTGTGACAATACTTGACCCATATATACCCACATAATTCGTAACCAAATGTTACATAGGTTCAGTGGCGGTATTTCCATAGAAGCCCATAAGCCGGGCTTGCCTATTAATTTTATTTCAAAATTTCCAAATCTGGACCAAACGCTTAAAAATAATTCATTTCGTTGTTTAAATTTCGCGCCAAATGAGAATTAGAGATCTGTTCGACGTTGGTACTGTACGCATCCCGAGATCCGAACCGTATGAAATCCGAACGACACTATGTCTTCTTATCTCGCTCACGCACGTGGGGTTCTTATGGGGCTTATTTCACGGTGCAATTCGCATGTAAACAAACAGCAAACTCATAAAATGTTTGTCTGTATATGTTGAGTTTTATATGGGAATCTGAAGCCAGCTTCTTTAAGGTAAAGTTGGCAGAGAGCGTCTCTTGTATTTCGTATCGAACAAACTTTACGATTGTTTATTATGCTCTTTTTTACGGAATTTGATAATTTTAAACGGTTATTTTTATCTTCATTGATTAAAGACTCGTATTGGTTAAGATTTATGATAATTTACTTCATTTTGTGCAAACGAATATGAATATAAAAATAATTCGGAGATGGACGACGTTTCTTTTTTATTTGCCTATCTACTATCCTTTTCCTTTTCCAATATTCTATATCATAATTTATCTTTATTATATTTATGTGTCTATGGGTTCCGATGACTATTATTCAACTCTACGCATGCTATATTTTGTTAATGTTACTTATTGGTAATGGTTGATATCTGGGGAATTACTTTATATAAAATAATATTATGTTTTCTTTATATCGTTTATTTAAACGAACTCAGAAAGATTATCCTAGGCATATTTTCATAAAATGTTGTTATTCGTCATAATATACCTTTTGGATGCTTTGTAGACTGTACAACTATAGTGAAGAAAGCATACATCATGTTTTCACACAAGTGAATTCATCATCATTCCTTTTCCGCACCTAATGGTGCATAGAGCACTGCAATCGCAGTATATCTTAATATTTTTTGCTACATGAAGGTAAGATGATGAGTCTTACGCTTCAAGTACCAGTCCAGGGACTATGACACATTCTAGTGTAAAAACACCTTTTTAAATAAATATTTCAAATCAACCATGTCGGGAATCGAACCCGAGACCTTTTGCATGATAGGCAAATGCGCTGACCACTATACTATGAGGCCGTCAGGGAATTACACCACATGTGAATTAAAAATATATATATGGGCTTGCCTTACTCGTAAACCCTAGGCATGCTACTGCATAGGTTATAGGTTTTGGGTATAACATAACTACGAACCATTCAATGATTGGCTTTTATTTCATTGTGTATTTTATTAAATACTTATTTTAACTAACTCGCAAGGTTTATCAATATAAAACCCTAATTTCGGACGTTTTAAAGTGACTTTTAAAGAGTTTCGGTTTTGGTCGAAACTAGAACAGAAGCCGGAATTTGATTTTGGCTGAAAATCTTATTTCTGTCGGTCACTAAAAAATATTAAAAATAAAAATACATTAACAAAATTCAATAATAAAAAATAATATCTTGATGGTTATAGTAGGAAAATATAAGGTTTTTTTTAACATTTAAAAAATAATTAAAAAAATGTATTTATCAACATCATTCCCTTTCCGCATAGGGCACTGCTTTAGTTCATTAATCGCAATGTATTTAGTTTTTTTTTGTACATGCAGGTAAGATGATCAGTCATACGCTTCAGGTTAGTTAATCCTGGGACTAAGTAATATTCTGGTATGAAAACACCCTGCTAAATAAATATTTCAAATCAACCATGTCGGGAATTGAGCCCGTGACCTCTTGCGTGGTAGGGAAACGCGCTGACCATTACACCATGAGGCCGATGAAACTGACTTATTTGAAGTGTAAAATATATTTTTAAATAGCCGCAAAAACGGTTAATTGCTTTGGCCACGCCCCTAATGCGCCACGGTTCGGTTAATTTTTGAGCCGTTTAAATTGAAATAGAACATCGTCAAGAATCTTGACGCCACAATTGTCAAGGCCGAACATGTCGCGTTTTTGTAAAGATATATTTTCATCAAAATATTTCTACAGAATATCGATGTTGAAAGTACAATTATTTTTTCTAAATTCATTTCACATGCTTTTATTCGTAGTATGTGGTATTTCCATATAATATACTTTTTTTTTTTCATAAATTTCATAAAAAGTACATGTTTTTGTAAAATTCTAAACATATCTACTTTTACACATCTAGTAAATGTTATCACTGTAACTCTCCAAAAAAAGAGACTAACTCTTGGACTTACACTGTTTTAGTTGTTTATTTATAAGAGTTTATATATTTTGAAAAAAAAAAATTAAAAACATTGGATATATAAAGTAAAAACATAAAAAATAATACATTCATACTAATTAAATTTTAATGTTGTTTTTACACGAGTTCAAAAAATTTATTTAGATTAACTTAAAATTTATTTATGGATATATTATTTTTAATAGTTTTTAGTTCATTGGGAAGATTATTATAATTTTTACACCTTTTGAAGATAAAGCTATTTTGACCACGACTTGTGTGGAATTTAGGAATTTTAATATTATGTTGGTATCTGAGTGACTTTTTTCTCTTTTATATATTTGTATGATAGAATTTATTTTATTAAGAGTGTTTACTGTATGAACCTTAAATATTTGATTGTATTAAATGTTGATTATAATCCTAAAAATCCGCTCTGAATTTTAATATGTTTTCAACATTATTCCTGATTTGTGAAAATACCGTCATCCAACAATCATGGACCAAATATTTTAATGTTTTTTCCAGGCTAATCCTGAGTACATAATTACATACAAATTGATGAGTCCACCGATCTCAATACCCTAAAAACTACGCCTTTAACGCGCCATTCTCCTGCAGGTGTATGCTGAGAGGATGGAACGCCCCACGCATCTATGCTGCCACCCATCATGAGCTTCTTCCATTTACAAATACACACTATTTTTATATATTTTTATAAAAGAGTTGCATTTATTATTTACCTTGCTTTTTATGTATATAAAAAGGCCCATTCCCTCTATAATAAATTTCTATTTTAGTTTTAAATGTCGGGATTAAGAGGGATATTGGCAAAATTGACAAAACACACTGTAGCTGCTATTTTTGCGGATGATACAGCATTGTTTTTTTACTGCAGAGGAGATTCAAATAAAATTTCTATCGATAAATTAATTAAAAACTGAGTAGGAAATTGGTTTGCATCTGTAAACCTATCGTATTTAAATAATAGAAAACAAAAAGTAATTATGCAAATAGTAAATGAAATATCTCGTACTCTAATTAATACAATCTAAGTTTTAATACAAGACATGAATGGAAACTAAATTGTAATTGTGTACCAAATTTAAATATATTTTTTAAATATACTTGAGTACTATTTATCTGCATAATCGCCATCCCTTTCGATGCATGTCGTGGGCCGTGGCACAAGCTTTTTTATGCCCTCCTCAGCCCGTCTTCACGAAGCCTGAGCCACCATGGCGCTCCTGAAGGCGCGAAAGGAGATGTTTCTTCGGACGTGATTTAAACAGAGATACTGTAGTAACATCTCTGATGGTGGATGGGAGATGATTCCACAGTCAAGCCGCTTGGATACTATATGAGTTAGAGAAGAAAGAGGAATTGTGGATGGGTATTAAGAGAGTGCCTCGAGAATTAGAACGAAGAGGTAAACCATGAACTGATAAGCGTTGAAATTTTTCACGCAGGTATATAGGAGCGTTAGGACAATGAAGTACATTGAACAGAAGTGAGAGGGAGTGATAGTCTCTCCGTTGTCTAATTTTGAGCCATTTCAGTTGCCTACGATAATCAGAAAGAGCGTAAAGGAGCTTGTGCCACGGGTCCTCCCACATGCAATTGAACGGGGTGGCGATTACGTGAGAAAATAGACAATAAGTGTATCAACAACATCCTGTATTTTTTTTCAAAAAAAACCTTACCCAGTAGTTTTTTAATAAAGAAAAGATGAAAGGGATGAAAATATAACTAAATTTGAGATCGTTGTGAACGGAGATATTCTGAATCAGGTAGAAGAATTTGTGTATCTGGGAAGGATGTTTACTAGGGACAGAAAGGAGGATGAGTGCCGGGAACGGGGTGTACGGTGCACTGAAATCTACTTTGGCAAACAAATTTTTATCGCAGGAGGCTGAACTAGCAGATCATAATAGAGTTCTAGTGCCAACTTTAATGGATGGGAGAGACGTATGGAATTGGAAAAATGACGATGAAAGTAGGTTTAATGCTGTTGAAATGCGATCCCTCAGGCGAATGTGTTGTAAAACGATGTATAATAGGTGCACAAATGTCGAGATCCGTGAACTGTGTAAGGCTGAGACACGCATTATCGACAGAATCAAGAAAGGGGTGCTGCGTCGGTTTTGACGTGTAGAGCGAATGGACGGCGAAAGAACGGCTAAAAGGATATATGATGCGAATGTTGATGGACGCAGAAAACGAGGAAGACCGAAAAAGACATGGCGCGATCAATTCCATCAAATACTTGAAGATGGACATGTCAAGAGTAGGAATAATCGGCGTGCGTGCATGAGAAGATGAATGAATGTAGAGGAAGCTAAGTCTGTATGCAAAGATCGAGTGATACGGCGTTCTATCCTCTCTGCCTACCCCTACGGAGAAACGGCGTGATGGTTTGTTTGTTTACAATTTGTTTTTATCTCTATCATTTTTCTATTCACTTTATATTTCTTACTGTTTAGAAATAATGAGTTTTTTTTACGTTACAAATAATGTTGCATTTATGTATATTTTCATATTATGCTAAGTGCTATTTTTTATTTTATATTACGGCATGGTTTATTGTTAAAAAAGTTATTACATTGTTTTTTTTCTTCAAATTATTACTATGTGTGTTTTTAGCTGTATGATTTATGTAAATGCCCTTTGGGCGTACTGTAAAATTAAATTTAAATGAACCAAAAAATTATAATGTTTGTTTTTTTCACATCGCAACGGAGAGACCGATCGAAGTTCATCTCAAAAATAACATCTCACTCCCTTAAAAGCTGCAACAGCCTCATAAGAAATCAAACTGTAGGTGTATGGAAAAATCTGTCAGAATGTTAAATGAAACGGTTTAAAATATTTTCAAAAATGTTTTCCCCTCTGTCGCAACAAATTAAGATCTGAATAACTCCAGAAAATCCAGACTGTCTGGAAACATTTGGACGTACCCAAAACATCTTTGAATCAACTAACTGCTATAAGAAGTATAAAAATTGGAAAATTGTTTTCAGGCGTTGCCTGGTGGGTGAATTGGTTCAGTCGGATAAATCTCATCCAATCGCAGGTTTCAGCTCTTTTATTTATTTTATCCATTTATTCATATATTTTCTCTTACAAACCATAATTAACAAAAAAATAATGTGACCTCACTGGGGTTACCAGTGCAAAGGACACTTGACAATATACTTTAAAAAATGTATATATTTTTACATTTGAGAATAAACAAAGAATATTTTTAATTGAATCGGCATTCACTTCGTAACACTTCATTATAAATTATTATGAAAATAAAACTTTGTTATCAGTGTTACACAATTTTGCACAACTTTGCGACCACCCTCACCGCACTCACCCTCTTAGACCCGCGTCTGTCAACACTCTCTTAGCCGAGCGATGTCTTCCCACACATTAAATCTTAGACTTACTTATTGCAACTTCCACTTACGTGCTAAATTTTAAGAAATAAATTCGACTTAATGTTCCGTCCATGTTTTCATATCTGTACTTAAGATAACCATCCATTCATATGCCAACACCTTAGATAAGAATCAAACCCCCCTGCTCTAAGTCTCACTGATAAATCTGTTTATTTTTTGTTTAGATTCGATGACATTGTGAACAATATTCTGTATTTATTATATTAGTTTTATATCACCCGTCGATGGGAGGAGTGCTCTCCCGAAACTATAATTGTGTTCTTGTAAAATAATAAAATTGTGTAACACTGATAACAAAGTTTTATTTTCATATATATATGATCGGGTTGTGGTCCTGTGGCTAGTGTCTCGGACTCACAGACCAAAGGTCCGTGCTTCGAATCCCACTCTACCCCAACTCGATTCCATTTTCTAATAGTGAGTTATTTACAACTCGTTGAAAATGGCCCTCAAAATTAAATATTTGGGTAAATCATAAGAACGCAAATATTTCTTTAAAAAAAAAAAAAAATTATAAACAAAGAAGACTAACTTAATAAACAGAGATAATTAACAAAATGTTCAGACAGTTTTTAACACTACGTATTTATGTATATAATTAATTTATGTACACCTATATTATTTATATTACAAAAAGCATAATGAAAATAACAAAAACCCAACATAAGCTATACACTTGTGGAGGAATCAATATTGGTTTGGGCGAATGAGAAAATCCATTTTACTTCTACCTAGCTCCACTATCCATTTCATTATAGCCTTTTTGAACATTTTCTCGTTACTAATTGTTTTAATAGATAGTGAAAGTAGGTTACAGATTTTAATTGAATAATACTCAAAATCCATATGTCCGAAAGTGGTATTAGTTTGTATTTGTTTAAGTTGTCTTTTTACTTCACAAAAGTCAACAGACGGAAGAGTTGAGGAAATACGGATGTTTAAACATAGGCAGAGTGGTGAGTGTTACATAGTGTGTAAAGTGGCCACATAAACTATTCAATGACCTGTCATAAGCCCTGTAAATGCTTAGACTTCCTGGAAAGTATTTTTTTAATAAATATGTTGAATCTTAATACAGTAAATATTTACTCTGCTATGTGAAGAATGAATGTGACGCTAACACAGCAATTAATCGGTATTAAAGAGAGCACAGAGATAGAACTCATAACAAAGAAGACAGGGAGCTGTTCTTTGGTCGGTGTTTGTGTTCAGTCGATTATTGGCAGTGATGACTGGCGTATTTATTATTTTTAATTTATTTTGCTATAACAGGGCAAAATCATTTTTATCATTATAAATAATGAAAAAAGGAATTAGTAAACAGTTTGTATGTATGAAGGTATTTTGACTGAGAGACGCATGAAAAATTCAAGAGATTCCTATGAAATTTTGCTTTTGCGGCGTTATAGAAAGAGTTTCCCATAGAGAATTATTGCTGGCGATGAAAAGTGGTTATATTTCGAGAATCCTAAACGCAAAAATCGCGGCTTTCAGCTGGAGTGCTATTCTGAACCGCTGAGCGTTTGGAATACCACCCCTGGCGAACCATCAACTACGGCGGCACGCCTGATCTAATAAGAAGACGAGGCTAAGTTCGTCATACCTTCACCGTGACTTTCCTCGAGCGATTACGAAGATACTCTACCCCATCCCCCCTTTTAAATTCTGGGCAGTACTACTACTACTACTACCATCACGCCATTTCCCCGTAGGGGTAGGCAGAGAGAATGGACCGCCACACACGTCTATCCTGGCATACACTCCTAGCCTCTTCCACATTCATACATCTTGTCATACATGCCCTTCGGTTCTGTCTGCTTTTGACATGACCAGACTTAAGATTTTGGTTTATCTGATCATACCACGTCTTCCTTGGTCGTCCTCGTCTAACGTTGCCGTTCATTTTTGCCATATATACTTGTTTTACCATTCTCTCGTCGTCCATTCGTTCAACGTGACCAAACCATCTCAGAGACCCTTTCTTAATCTTATCAATTATACTTGTCTCAGATTTACACTCTCGCCTGATTTCATCATTCGTAACCCTGTCATACATTGATTTCCCACACATTCGTCTAAGAGATCGCATTTCAACCGCGTTCACTCGGCTTTCATCCTTCCTCTGCCAGTTCCATGTTTCACTTCCATACATAAGTGCTGGGACTAAAACTCCGTTGTGCACTGCCAGTTTAGCTTCGATTGACATATTTTTACTAGAAATTGCTGTGCTTAGTGCTCCGTTAATTTTGTTGCCCGTTCTGGGCAGTACATCAACCGATAAACGAGGGGAAGCGTACGTCACGATTCACATATCTACCCACTAAAGTGACAAAGCTTCATTATGACGTCATAGTTGAATATAAATTCTCTCGAGCGATTACGGAAATACACCACCGATTCCCCCGCCATCGAGTTTTGATGTTAGTACATCGGTTTGTACCGGTGGGTCTAGAACCCCTCTATACGCATATTTACGCATTAAAAGTGACAAAAATTTTGTTCCGCCGAGCAATTTTTCCTTTAAATTTGTTTATTTTTTGGGTGATACCGTGTGTGTTGGATTTGTTCGGTCGTTTCGGCTACCATTGCAGGAGCCATCTTCAGGGTAAATTGAGTGTTTTTTAGAAAAAACAGTATTCATCACACACGGTATCACCCAAAAAAGAAACAAATTGACAACGGTGACCGTGAAAACTTTCGCACCTATTTCATTTTTCCTTTAATTACGATTTATTTGAAGTTTGCAGTTTTTTTTAAGAGCCCATGGGGATTTTACCAGATGGCTAAGCGCCAAATGCATCTGAGCTCTAGGTATATTACATCCTGTGGAATACGTACTTTCCACCATCAGCTAACTAAATACAATATGTATATGACATAAATGCCTTTAAGTAATTGACTGTTTATATACCGATTTACGAGGGTTTATTTATTAATCTGTATATTGGTTTAAATAAAAAAATATGTAATGGGTTTGGGAAAACACGTCTTTTGAATAGTTACAAATTGTAAGAAATTTTGGGCAAAAAAACTGCATTTATTTTTTATAGAACGGACGAGCAGAGTTATTCAGAAAAAATATTTTAAAAAGTGGTCAGTGACGCTCGCAC
The DNA here is from genome assembly GCF_059751315.1 of Micrasema longulum. Classification (NCBI taxonomy): domain Eukaryota; kingdom Metazoa; phylum Arthropoda; class Insecta; order Trichoptera; family Brachycentridae; genus Micrasema; species Micrasema longulum. The sequence goes on along the minus strand of NW_028279509.1, from coordinate 102,870 downwards.
AAGCTTGGCAAATAAAAAAACTTGATTTCAAGTAATGAATTTTGTAACTTTTAGTAAAGAAACATTCATTATAATATCCCAATTCCTAAACAGCATGCCCTTTTGTCGCTGGGCCATAAAGTATGCTGTTTTTTTATCATTGCTCAATTGATATGTCTGTTTCAATACTATTTTTGTAAGCGCGATTTGTTCGGTTATCTAAGAATTCTGAGTAACAGGAAATTCAAAGCGAAATTCGTGATAACGAAATAGATAGAAAATATATGCTTTTAATAAACCAAAGACTTAGCACAGATCGGCTTTTGAAGATTCGTTTAAAAGAACGCAAAAACTAACGACAATGCCATATTTTTATTTTTTCAGATTATTTAATTATTTGAAGATTTTGACAATTTCCCGCTCAGCTATGGACCCTTCAATGACCGTTATCTGTGTAGGAATAAGTTGTTGAAGGTTGGAGCTCCTACTTCAGATAGAAATTGACAGAAGACACGAGGTTGCTGTTTGATGTTTATTTATTACAAGGCGAATAAATCAATAATGAATTATGTCGCGCGAGGGTTACGGCGATTAGGGGTTGAAGTACCCGCACTTAAACTACACGCTGGAACTAAGTGACTGCGTTGAGCAGAGTCTTCTGGCTGGCTGGACTGACTGACGTTGACTGAACTGGGCGTTGACTGCGCCCTGTGGTCTCTTTGTGTGCCACGTTCCTTTGTAACTCATTTCTTCATGGTAGGGACGATGTCAATGTACTGCAGAACGATGTTCTCGCCTTTATGTTCAATACTGTTAGAATTAAACATAAAGACATGTTATTTTTTCAAATAAATGAATTTAATTGAAATCGCCCCTTTTTCAGCTTTCAAAAACAACAGCTGGAGGTGCGATGCGGAAGTTGAGGACCTATCAGTGGCGAGCCGTGATTTATTTTATAGGTAATCTACAAAAAATGATCATCAAATTGTACCTACGAGTACAAATAAGTACATAATATGTAAGTAATATAATTATAAATGACTTTTCTTTCTGCGAAAACCAACTCTCAGAACAATTATTATTAACCACGCGATATGCGTAGCTTTATTCCACACTATTTTAATACAGCATTTGGACAGAAGTTTAATAACAAATACCACAATAACATTCGGCAGATTTTCCATTATGATTTTACTCTTAACACTGAGCACTGGCCGATTCCTTTCAAAATGAATATTGCCAAAAACGGCCACTGAAAATGCCACATGTCCTATGTGATGCATGATATGCCAACGGTATCCTACCAAAGATAAATAGTCATTCGGAAATAATGTTCGAAACATTAGTTTTCAAATAGAAAACCTTTAAATAATATTTGTAATCTGCAAGCTTGTTTTAATACTAAAATAACAAACTTGGGTTAAAGACGTAAAATATGGTGTATTTTTTGTATGGAGAAATAAGCAGAGGTAATCGGCTAGTTTTATCGTTCACTGAGAACGGGCTGGGCGCTGGGGGCACATCATAGTTTTTTTTTTTGGAGGAAGATATACACAGGGGTGGTAATTTATAATAAATTATAATTGAGGGTGTTCGAAGCAAATTTAGAAACCTCCGCCAAAAACGGAAAATCAGTTATCGATGCCAAAATAAAGTACACATATAAACCTACCTACCTAAACAATAGCGTAATTCAAACCCGTCTCTAAATCACCCAGACACCGCAATCTTAGCATTCTCCATTGAGTAGGTGAAGCATAATTAGAAATCTTACTATCCTTTTTTCAAAGTTTTTCGCAAATATCTGAGGAACTCTTTCAATGGAGATTTCCAAGTCTGCTTCTAATATTCTCAATTATTTTACTATAAAAAGTCAAATATAATGGAAGGCTGTGTATAATCGCTTATTTTGACGATTCGCTCCTGGGGCCTATGCGACATCGGATCAGTGATACTTCATAGAGAACTCACACCAGTGGTGGTATCTTAGACGGTCAAGGTAGTAAAAGACATTGGTAAAATAAACTAAGATTATCGGTCCTCTAATTAAATACTTATGTGATTCTTTTTGATATTTATATATTTATATATATGGCCAAAGGGCATTTTTAGGGACATATTTATGCGCAGAAAATTATTACAAAGGAAAGTAGAAAGACACAATGGTATATAGTGGAGTCGGCGGGAGTTTAAGCTGGAGAGGGGTGGTTTTAATTGAATTTGATTCAGTGACCGTTTGAAAAAAGACAACTTGTTATCAAAGAAATCAAGACTGGTATGTTTGTTGGCAGACCTGAGAATTCTGGACATAGGGCAATGAAAACCATAGATAGTTCTATTCTATAGTATTTGTAACTTATATGTAAAAGGCACTAAGTGCCGTTTATTTCAATAAAATAAAATAAAATAAAATAAAATAATTATCGGTACAAAAGAGTAAGGTTTGTCTGAGGTTTCTAGTTGGGATATTTCATTTTATCGAGCTCAGTAGTTTAGGCGCATCAAAGAGTGAAATGAGAATTTTAAATAGGACTAGAAGGTCGGATTTATTTCGACGGTCTTGAAGAGAAGATATATTTAAGGTAGTTTCTAACTCATTATACGTATATTGGTGTCTGGATAAGCACAAACTCCAGCCTATCTTTCTTAAAAATCGTGATGTTGAACTGATGCAATATTATTGATATGAACATCATAATACGGAGACCAGATAACAGTGAAATACTTAACTTTACATCTTCTATCTATCCGAGATAGCCGGACAATAGCAGCTGCAGAGCCACCCCTATCTACAGTTCGACTACTATACACACGACGAGGTGTCGTGTATAACTGGATAAACCTTGACATTCGTTTTCGGCGCCGAACGAATTCTTCTCGAACGAAAAAGATTATTGTCGATACCATCTGTACTAGGGCATAGAGATATCTCTAAGTTTTCAACTTCAGTTTCGAGTCCGTCAAAAAGCAATTGCGTTTATTAAAGAAAACTCCTAGTAAAAGAAACATATTAAAAGTGCAAGAGTGAATTATTACAGTGTAGTGAAAATGTGTATGTTAAAATTAATATTTTATTAACTTAGTGATTTTCCATGTCAAATCTACTTACGTATTAATTTGTGCTAAACGGTTTCAAAACACGCCTATGCTTAAAAATAATTAAAATCTCACCAAAGGCGTTGATCAAAAGGTAAATAAAATAAATGAAAATAATAATATTAAAATGGGTGGGGACCCAGTGAATACGGGGGTGAATAGTTCTCGCCCTCCGAACCCAGGTCTATAAAGAGCCTGGCGACTGTGTGGAAGGCGAGAGTTTACATTTTGCTCAATCTCACTCTCCAAGCCCAGATCCGTAAAGCGTCGGGTTATTAGGTAGGAGGCGAGCTCTTTAATATCCCCAGTGCCTCGACTATGAACGCTATCTTTATCTGTATATATCGAGACGGTATACTTAACTTCTGTACTATCTGTATCTTACTTCGATATGTTCTACCTACTTGTCATATCGACATCATATGATTAAAACAAGCCAATGGAATGACCGCAAACAATTAGTCCGCGTTCCTTACGTCATTGACATTTAAAATAGTTCTCATTTTCATTTTAAATAGACTTCTGTAGTAATAAGTTCTCACTTCAAAGCGATTTTAAACTCCAACAAATCCCAATTCAAGCAAATAATGCTTGCTTGAACATGAATTTTGCATGACTTTTGGAAATCACCTAGACGGTACGCTTAACGATCTTCTGTATGTATTTACCAATCGACTACAAAGCCGGCTCCTATAACGTCTCGATACATACACTCGGAAAGATAGTAAAACAGATGGAAAAAATATAATAACTAAATTATTTTTTTAGAGTGGTAACTTTCTGACGCATGTAATCTGTGTTTGACGCCTACATACTCTTATTTGTTAATAGGAGAGAATTTAGCAACATTATTTCCACATCTAGGCGTTCGTTTTATTAATGTGACAGTTATGTCGGAATTTAATTCGACTTCAAAACTTACTTATTTATCTCTCATATTTTTAATAGTCTTTTTTTAAAAAAAAGTGCCAACCTTAAAACGATTAAAATTTTAAATAAATCGTAATAGGAAAAAATACTCGGTGGAACAAAATTTTTGACACTTTTAATGCGTAGATAAACGTGTCGAGGGGTTCTAGACTCGTCGGTATAAAATGATGTACTTACATCAAAACTTGATGGTGGGGGTATCGATACTATACCTTTGGTTGGGAGACTTTTATCTTCAACTATGACGTCATACTGAAGCTATGTCATTTTAGAGAAATTGCGAGAATTGCAGTTCCTCGTTGCTGCTAGCAAGAAGCACGGCATCATCAGCATACAGAAGACAATTATTGACAGTTGAATAACCCATTTTCGCTCCCATTCTTAAGCCTTTCAGTTCTTTCATCCAGTTATCGATATACACGTTAACCAGTAGCTCAATCATAAATAACTATTGACGTGCTAATAAGCGACGTGATAACAATTTCTCACCATGGTTGTTTAACGTATTCGGGATCATAATGCAACATCCGTGAACACCTAATATAAAATGTCAAAATAATTACGTTTCGCGACGTATAATCCTGCTGCACAATCACATATTTGAATTTCACAGGTGTAAATATGGAAAATATTCCAAAACTGCTATTTTTATTTATTTATTTATTATTTATCACGCTATTCATTGCAGTTAGCCAGCGGTTGGCGAGCAAAATGTCAAGAAAAGCGGTCGCAATAGTAATTGTAATTTAATTTTTACTTTTTTGTATTAGATACTCCTTACTATTTTGCAAATGCAATATATTGTATTATTTTTTATAGTAAACGCTGATTTTTCGCCAGTGAACTGTATTTATTTACGAGGAAAACGAAAAACAAACAGACACACGCGTTGACTTCTGACTGCGATAACTTAAGCACGTTCATTATTGTTCATTGTGATCGCTCAAATGCTTAGCATGTTTTTACGCACGTCGATAGTTATTTGTGATTGAGCTACAGCCATGGTGACAGCCAGCCTTTGACTCTTGTTTGTATTATTATCAATATGTATTATTATTAATAAGTAATATTTCAATGGTTATGACCAGTCGACTATTGTCGAGTGAGAGACAAAATGGCACACCTTTCCAACACAAGGCCCCAGGACAATATTTTCACTAAGTTTGATGTAAAATCAAGTTTCTACTGACAAAACGTTTTTTTTTCAGCGAAGTATTCCCAAAAAGTTTACAAAAGTATTGCAACCATAAAGCAGAATGAATGAGACGAGTTTTTTACTCCTTAATAAGCACGATGCAGAGTATTCGGATATTGTTTCCAAAATGCAATTGTCTGTACGAAATCATAAAAAGTCTGTTGGAGGAGTCTTCAGCAGTTATAATGTAATTTCTGTGAGTACAAGTTTAGTGTAATATCAACCAAACAACCCAACTAAGAAAAATTATATATTTATTTGAAAACATTAGAAACATCCTAAACAAAGCTACTTTAATTCATGTATACTATGCTCCAGCACAATCAACTATTAGTTACGGAATAATAGGATGGGGAGGAACATATAAAACTACATTAGAGCCATTGATAAAAGCACAAAAAGCCTTACCAATACTCTACAGACATACTTTTTACAGAATTTCCAATACTAGACATAAGACAAATATACATAAAGACAATTTTAAGACATTTCCATCAAAATCCTGACAGATATAATGATGGACAACACATTTACGACACTAGGCAAAGACAAAAGACAACACTTCTGCTCCCAAAGAAAAAAACAAATTACGGACAAAGACATTATACTTTTCTGGCCCCTAAGCTATACAACTTTATAAATAAGGACATATTGGCGAACAAAATGAAAAACAATATTTTCAAAGCTAGAGTACATAAATGGATTGCTAAAAAGACTAGACAGGAAGCTGAGGAATATGTTTCATGTATAAGTTTGTAATTTTAGTTTCTTGAAAATACTAGATTAACATATTACAACAGAGATGAAGAACATTTAAGAGAAGGTTATATAGAAGTCTAGGCATCTACTGGGCTTATGACCTGTCAATGGCTGGTTTAAGTGGACACTTTACACACTGTGTAACATTCACCATTCTGCCTATATTTGAACATCTATATTCATTCAATTCTTTCATCTGTTGATGTTTGTGAAGTTAAAGAGCTGAAACCTTTATTTATGCGGGTGAGATTCATCTAATTGAATTATTTCACCTACATACTAGGCAACGCCTGAAAATGTTATTTTTTCAATTTCTATACTTCTTCATGGACCAGGTAATTTATCAACAATATTTTGTAAACAGCTCCCCAGGGAGTTGAATCCAGTCGTTGTCTACAAAAATTTGGACAAACTCAAAATATTGTTCTTGAAAATCCTTTTGCGTTTCATTGATGTAGGTATGTTTTAATTTTTTTATATTTTATTTCTTTTGAATTTTTACACAATTGATGTGAAATTTTGTACAATTATGTATAAATAAATAATACACTGACACTCCGGACGTGCCTGCGGGCTATATCCGGAACGTGGCTGTGGGCTATGGAGTGGCTATATCCATAAATAAATATAATATCATGTAAAAAAAATGTTTAAAGCATTTGGGGCTTGTCCAGAAAGGACGAATTCCATTCCAATTCCACCATTTTACCCATTAGGTCATAAGCCCTGTAAATACCTAAGCGTGAATAATTGTCGTAAACTCACTATAATAGGCTTGTTTTTGCGTTTTTATATCAATTTTCGGAAACAGAGTTTCATGTTTGCATTAAAAAACTGATAAAATCGATTAGATCGGTACATGATCAGTGATCAGTAATTTCCCATCACTAGTGGCATTAGTTTGTCAGCTGCCATTTTAATCAAGCTATATTTTAAGGACTTAAGTCTAAATGTTTGTAGACAAAACAAAAAATGTTTTTTACAAAAAAAAAAAATTACTATGTTTTCACAATATTTATTACTTTGGTTTTTACTATGTTCTTGCTTAATTTTTTTCTGTTTTTACTACATTTTTACTGTGTTTTAACTACATTTTTACAATGTTTGGATTTGATGGATTTCACCCCCTAGAGGGTCCATTAAGATGAACAAATTACAACAGAGATGGAGAATATTTTAGAGAAAGGAATATGGAAGCTTAAGCATTTACAGGGCTTATGACAAAATGGTGAATGTCACACAGTGTGTAAAGTGGCCACTCAAACCAGTTAACGACAGGTCATAAGCCCTGTAAATGCCTAGACTTCTATTCTCTGTTATCTTCTTATCTTATCTTCTGTTCTTCATTTCTGTTGTAATTTGTTAATCTAAGTATTATGTCGAGTCTGCCTATTGTAACCCGTGAAGTGGTGGTGAAAGACCGCCACGCTCGAGGGCAGTTATTATTGTCCTTAAAATATAGCTCGATTAGAATGACAGCTTTCAAACTAATGTTATTAGTGATGGGAAATTATAGATCACGGATCAAATCGATTTTATCAGTTATTTCATGCAATCATGAAACTCTGTTTTCGAAAATTGATTTAAAAACGCAAAAACAACCCTTTTACAGTGTGTTGTTTATAACACAATTATTCACCAAAAAATAAGACATTTATACTTTTTTTCATGAACAACATAAAATGAATTATTTTTTTATTCGATCAATTTACATTGATCGACTTGTCCCATCTGTAACGCCTTTGCAAAATAATGTAACCTTGTAAGAACGTCGTTAATAATTAGGATTATTTTGGTTTTTTATTATTTTCAAATCTGATTTTATATATTTATGTTGATTTATGTATCGAGCATTGTATTAAAAAAATAAAAAACACGCTAGATACAAATGATTTTTCGTGTGTTAATATACATAACTCCTTCAACGTTACTACAAAGTTATGTCGTCACTTTTTCTGACTAAGGTCATTCTAATCGAGCTATATTTTAAGGACTTGGGGCGTGCGGTGAGATTTTAGGGAAGCAATATATACATATTATGTTACATACCCAAAAAGTACATAAATGTATACAAGTCCAGTATCCCATGCATAATAACTCGTAGAAAATGTCCCACAAAATTTACATTTTATATAAATAATATGGAAATATATATATACAGGGTATTCGGCAGAACATTGAACATACGAAAATAGGGAGTAAGTGGGGTCATCTGCTACCTACTCAACCCCAAAGATTTGACCTAGGCGATTTTTTTTTTAAATTTTGGAATTTCGTAACTTTCGTACCTTAAGCTACTATATTTAAAAATTTTTATAGGCAGATATGATTATTTTATATTTTCATTAGAATCTTAATAGTTGGTAGGTTCTTTCAAAATTAATATTTGTTCCATGTCATTGCTAGAAACAAAGTTATGGACCCTCAAACATAAAATAATAGTTTTACAAAAATTTAAAGCTCAACTTCGCGTTACATTAAAAAAAAAACTAAAAATGATAGACTTATTTTTTCAAAACATCTCTGAAGTATGAGCTTTCTAACGGTATGTGGTTTGCATTGATATCTTTTTTGGAACCATAGTTATTTGTTGTTATTTACCTAGCCGGACCATTTCGACGAAATTCTACTTATTTGGAAAGTTAAATGTTTTGCAAAATGCAAATCAATGCAAAGGTGAAAATAATGAAACGGCTTATTACTGGGATTGGAATCACAAAGCTGGTAGATTTTTTTATCATTCTTGCGCAGTCATAAGGGCTATCTTTTCTCTCTTTCAAAGTGGTAATAATGATAATGTTTCACTCTAGCACACTCATATTGAATCTTTTCTCTCTTCCATTTTCGGAGAGCAGCCGGCGACTACGTCTCAAACGCATGAGTCAAAGGATCCCTTGTTATTTAGTCGAGACTTAACTGTCTCTACGATCTAACGTTCTCTTTGCGCTTACGCTTGTTTTCGTTAATTTCGCTTTGTGTTATTGTTATCCCTGTTAAGTTTGTTTGTTAGTGCAATGACTTCTTTTACCAATGAGGAATATGCGGACATTTTAACAGCATATGGAAGCGCTAACTGCAATGCGCGTGAAGCGCGTCGAATTTATCAGGAACGATATCCCAACCGATGAGTGCCCAGTCACCAAACATTTGCAAATACTTACCGGCGTTTGCGGGCAACCGGCAACCTACAGTTTCAAGAGCCGAGGATCAACGTCAGAGAACACAATGTTGCCCTTGAGCAAATCCTTGCCGAGTTTGAAGCGGACCCTACCAAAAGTGTTAGACAGGTAGCTGCAGCACTTGGCCTAGGAATATGGAAAGTGTGGTCTGTTCTCCGGCACGATGGATGGCATCCTTTCCACTACACACCAGTTCAAGGTATGTTTTTTTAGCTACACTACACAAGCAGGTAGTCAGTGCCGATCTTCTCGCGGGTAGTTGCTGCAGATAGTTTGTCCTAATATTTCTGTGAATAATGAGGCCATACGCTTTTATGGCTAAACTGCTGAATCTAGTTAAGAGTAGTATAATAAAAAAATATATAAGTAGTGAAACCAATTCTTGTTTTGTTTGTTCTAGGTCTTAAAGATAGTGATTTCGGGAGACGTGTCGATTTTTGCCGTCATTTGCTCCATACCGATGTGGACGATGCAAACTTTTTGAAGAAAATTCTTTGGACTGATGAATCTACATTTGACAAGGAGGGGATAGTTAGCTATCAACTTACACCACTGGGCACCACGGGAAGAAAACCCATGCGTAAAAAGACAAAGGGCTTTTCAAAGAAGATTCAGTGTCAATGTTTGGGCAGGAGTGATCATCAATATGTTAATAGGTCCATTTTATTTACCAGACAATCTCAATGAACTTAATTATTTAGAATTTCTAATAAATGATTTACCCGATTTAGTGAAAGAAGTGTTCCAGGAAGATGCTACTATAGTAGTTCAACATGACGGCTGCCCAGCTCATTGGAGCTCAGCTGTAAGGGAGTACCTTAATTCTGTTTTCCCTAACGCATGGATTGGTCGGGGTGGTCCAACTCCCTGGCCCCCGCGATCGCCAGACCTCACGCCTATCGACTTTTACGTCTGGGGAAGAGCCAAGGATTTGGTTTACACCACTGAAGTGTACAGTCGCGAAGAATTGATAAGACGTATCGATGCTGCGTTCGAGAAGATGAAACAGGAGATGCTACTGCGAACAACAACAGTCGAAATAAGAAACCGATGCAGAGCTTGCATAGCGAACGAGGGACGTCAATTTAAGTAAAACTGAACCCTTATACTGCTAAACAACGATATATCGTTGTTGTTAATCCCTATCATAAAGTTCCAACTAGACTAATGCTGACGTCATAATCCCCAAAAGGGTAAATGAATTCGGGAACTGCTTGTTGCACTTAACCGTCAGTGGTATAAAACATTTTCAAAACATACAAATTACTTATTCGACGGGTTATCATTTAGTTTCGTACCTATTTCAGCCCCACGGAAAATTTAACACAAAAAATGTTTTCTTACGCGCGGTTGAAATTTGAGCATTAAATTGTACAGCAAAGTTTCTTGAAATGAATAAAAAATGTTTAAATAAAAACGAACTATATTGAATGACGTCCAGTCCTTCCTCCGCTTCTTCATGGTTAATCAACCAATGATAAGAAGATTGTGGAAGATTTGTCAATGGACCAATTAACAGAACTAACCGAGAAGAAGCGGAAGAGAACTTGCGACGTCACACGTGGGTTAATGTCAGAAATACAAAAATTTATAAGATCGTAGCGCTGATAATACGATACATAAAAATTAAAAAAGCTTTGTCTAATAACAATTTTTTTTAAACCACTAAACATCCTCATTATAAATTTACTTATGATGTTTAAATTCGCAGTGCTTTTAAGAAAAGAGAAACGACTAAACACAGGAAACTTCTAGCTAGTCGGGACCTGAAACAGTGAACTTTTTTACATTGCAAAAACAGTCAAATGAAAAATAAATAAATGCTAATAGTTAGTTTTTTAATCACTTATATGATATTTGAAAAAAATAATTGCATTCGGTGTTTTTCCCGCGATTAAACCCGATCCAATAATTAAGAAAATATTGATGTACTTCCGTAATGAATAACTAATTAAATACTCTACTTTTAATATAATAACTCTTATCTAGTGAGGTCCCTTTATCACCGGAAAACCCCATAATTAAGAATATAAACAAATAATTAAAGAGCCATAAAACATAAAAATAATTTACCATGGAACCTAATGATTGTCAATTAAGACGTTTGAATATTAAAAAAATCATTTGTTCATTTATTATAATGGGTGCCCACAGCAATGGGAAATTCAAATGTTTTAGCTGTTCATTAGGTAGTAATTATTACTCTACTAACAAAACGTATTTATTACTATACAAACTCTATTCTACAAACAAAACGTAAATGAGGTATATCAGCTCGATATTGATCCAAAAATACTTTAGAAAAAGCTTCTTCGATTTCGTGCTCTTCGTAAGAGTCATATTATAAATTATTATCACTATCACTTAAAAAATGATCGTAATTTACTAATTCACTTTCGGAATAGGTTTAGCTGCTAAGCCTCCGAGTTTCTCGGTGAGGTACTATTATTTCTTTATCACTTTCACTATCCGTTATCATTTTGAATGATATATTTTGTATGCGTGAACTAGCTATTAGTGAAACGGAATATTTTTCTTAGAAGAGATATCAATTTGTGAGACAGTTTTACAAAAACATTATTTTTTTAAATTAAAATTATATTATAACATCTACCAAGAAATAATATCACTTCTTAGTACATTTACCGGTTACTTTTAAGTTTCAATCTAAATAGTTCCCTACAAACATTTGGACATACTCAAAATATTGTTGATTAAAATAACTTGCATAAAAAATTTAAAGTATTTTTAGGCATTACCTAGGTGAAATAATTTATCCAGGTGAAACTCACCGACATCAATAAAGGTTTCAGCTCTTTTAGTTTGCAAAAGTCAACAGATGGAAGAGTTGAGGTTATGTAAAAATAGTCATGAATGTGGATGTGTAAACATACCCCTAAAATAGTGAATATTTTGTAGTGTGTAAAGTGGTCATTTAAACCAGCCAATGACAGATCATATGTCCTGTAAATGCCTAGACTACCATATTTCCTTGGCAAAAATGTTTTCTCTCTCTGTTGCAACTAATTTCAAGATATATTTTACACAATTTTTGTTTAGCATGCATTGATGGAAGTGATAGGTTTGATAATATATAACAGAGCACTTTGCCCCGCAATCAGCAAAAAACCATCATTATTATTTCGTTTCAATAATAACTATTCAAACAATGCAACTTGAGATTGCTGTACGAGATCAGTTTTGTTTGTTTTTATTTTCAATTAAGAAAGGGTTTACAACCGCTGTACGAAAATTGTATATTTGCGGCACGAATTGTCTATCTTTCTCACTCCACTGGGCTTGAATTAGATATTTATGAAATGGAAGATTTTTCTTGGAATTGCTATTAATTTTTAAAGCAGTAGTGTGTTTGGAAAACAACGTATTCGATAAAATATTTTTAAAATGTATGAATAATAAGATTTCTGATTAGATTCTTGAAAAACTGCGTAGCAGCGTAAACGTTGAAAAAAAAAGAAGTTTTTTACTATGTAAAGCTAGGGTTTCCTAGGACAGCGGTGCCCGTATTTTAACGGCCGTAGTGAACGGTGATGCAGTGGACAGCCGTCGTAAAGGTGACTAGAGTGTGGTTTTCTAGGAAAACGTTGTTATTAACACCATTTAACACCGTTTTCCTAGGAAACCACTATCTAATCACCTTTACGACGGCTGTCCAATGCATCACCGTTCACTACGGCCGTTAAAATACGGGCACCGCTGTCCTAGGAAACCCTAGCTTAACTGATGATTTTAAATAAAAATTACCAGATTTGAATTGATCGTTAAATTATTTTCACCTTTGCATTGATAAATTTCGCAAAACATTTAACCTTCCACATTAGTCGAATTTCGTCGAAATGGTCCGGTCCAGTTAATTAATTATGGATAACTTATACAGCGCCATTTTCGTAATAAAATACCTCAAGGGCGCTTTACACGGTGATTCTATTGTTAAGTTAATTTCATTGAAGCTTTTAAATTTGTAATTCAATTAAAATAATTTATTTTGTTGTCACGTGCTACGGATTTATTCAAATGATTTAGAGAACAAGTGGGTTTTAAGTTTTTTCCGAAACATCACTTCACTTTCAAAGCCTCGCACCTCTGCTGGGAGAGCATTCCATGCCATAGAAAACAGATATACGAGGGTAAAGTCGATGGTAAATGAAATGAAATTATTAACATATAAACAAAGAATATTTTACAATACAATGATATTTGTTCATAAAATTATAAACTCTAATAAAAAAACAGAATTTTGGAAAAAAATTGATCGGAACCAGCGTGAACACGATCACAATACTAGAGAAAAGAACAAAATTAGACTTTCATTTAGGAAAAAGGCAAAGTCACAAAATTCCATTTTATTTAAAGCAATTAAAAAGTATTACGAAATGGAAAAAAATATTTATGAAGAAAAAAACATATCAAAATTTAAAATAATGGTCAAGACATATGTGATAAACAATTTATAAATTAAATATATTTGTAATGTTATTATAAGAACACACATAAAAATATGTATGATATGTGGGCCCTACTTTAAGATTTAAAAAAAAATAAAAAAAATAGGGCCTGCAACCGCAAATGCGCGTTCACCAAATTTAGTGCGCTGTTTGCGTAGAGGTATAATAACTTTTCCTCTCGCCGTAGACGTAGCTGATCTAAGCGTGAGACGCCTGTCAGCTAGTTCATCCGGAATGCATAGTTCCCTTAGATATTCCGGAGCCGAGTTGTGCAGTGACTTATACATAAGCCGACAGAGTTTGTATTCAACCCTCTGTGGAAAACGTAGCCAGTGTAGTTCCCGAAGTAGGGGAGTGATATGACTGAACTTAGAGATTCCGAAAATAAGTCTCGCTGCGGCATTCAATACAGATTGTAGGCGAGTCATTTCAGGTTAGGTAAATAATAACAAATAACTCTGGTTCCAAAGAAGATATCAAAGCAAACTACATATCGTTAGAAAGCTCATACTTTAGAGATGTTTTGGAAAAATCAAAAGTCTTCCATCATTCTTAGTTTTTTTTAAAAATCTAACGCGAAGTTGAGCCTTAAATTTTTTTAAAACTATTCTTTTATGTTTGGGAGTCCATAACTTTGTTTCTAGCAATAACATGGAAAAAGTATTTATTTCAAAAAGATCTACCAACCATTAAAATTCTAATAAAAATATAAAGATATCATATCTGCCCATAAAAAAACTATATATTGGAGCTAAAGGTGTGAAGGTTACGAAATTACAAAATTACAAAAAAAAAATCGTATAAAAAGAATCTTGAGGACTAGGTCAAATCTTTAGGGTTGAGTAGGTAGCAGATGACCCCACCTACTCCCTATTTTCATATGTTCAACGTTCTGCCGAACACCCTATAAATATTTGTAAACCTTGAGTACGAGAATGATTTTTTTTTGCAAAAAACCGCACGTAAATCTGTCGAGCCATTTTCGTGTTTTGGCGAGACTTCATTATTTTTTGTTTGTAAGAGAAAAAATATGAATAAATAAATAATGGGTCAAGTACTCAGATTCAGAAATTAATCAATAAACAATATTCAGATCCAGAAAATACATAACAAAAAACTATGGAAGCGGTACCAGAACAGAAAGCAGGAGATAAATGAAGACAACGGATCACATAATGAGAAAATACTTTTTCATGGATCTGCAGCATTGCCGGCTATACTGAAAAGTGGCTTCGTTGAGTAGGTAGCAAATGACCACACCTACTCCCTATTTTCGTATGTTCAGCGTTCTGCCGAACACCCTATAGATATTTGTAAACTTTGAGTACGAGAATGATTTTTTTTTGCAAAAAACCGCACGTAAATCTGTCGAGCCATTTTCGTGTTTTGGCGAGACTTCATTATTTTTTGTTTGTAAGAGAAAAAATATGAATAAATAAATAATGGGTCAAGTACTCAGATTCAGAAATTAATCAAAAAACAATATTCAGATTCAGAAAATACATAACAAAAAACTATGGAAGCGGTACCAGAACAGAAAGCAGGAGATAAATGAAGACAACGGATCACATAATGAGAAAATACTTTTTCATGGATCTGCAGCATTGCCGGCTATACTGAAAAGTGGCTTCGACGAGAGATATGCTTCTAACAGTAAGTTATTATAATGCTTTTTACACTTACACCTCTTACACCCGTGTGCCGCGATTATGAACGCTATCTTCAGCTGTACATATCGGAACAGTACATTTAATTTCTATACTATCTCTATCTACCTCTAAAATTTAGTCCGCGTTTCTTTCTTAACAAAAAGTGCTCAAAAAACGATTATAAACTTCAATAAATCCCAATTCAAGTTTTGACAATTTATTTTATTTCGACGGCTTACGCCTTTGACAAAGTATAAAATAATATTAATAAAAAAAATATAATGAAACAAAATACCAGAACACAGTATGGAAAATATAGATACATACATTAAAATCAGCAGAAAATAAGGAAATAATGAAGAAAAATTAAATAAGAAATTATAACATAGGTATGCGGCAAATTAACAATAAATAAAGGCAATATAGAAGTCTAGGCATCTACAGGGCTTATGACCTGTAAATGGCTGGTTTAAGTGGCCACTTTACACACTGTGTAATATTCACTATTCTGCCCATATTTGAACATCTAATTCCTTCGATTCTTTCGTCTGTGAAGTTAAAGAGCTGAAACCTTTATGTATGCGGGTGAGATTCATCTAATTGAATTATTTCACCTACATACTAGGCAACGCCTGAAAATGTTATTTTTTCAATTTTTATACTTCTTCATGGACCAGGTGGATTTATCTACAATGTTTTGAGTTTGTCCAAACTTTTGTAGACAAGAACTGGATTCAACTCCCTGGGGAGCTGTTTGTATGCTGACAAACTCAAAATATTGTTAATAAATAAATGGTTTGAATATAAAAAGTATTGAAGTAACAGAGGCGATGTATCATGTATCATACAAACATTACTGATTTGATTATTTCAAATAAATCTGAGAAGATTTAATTGATTTATTTTCTAGTATTTTCATAATTATGACACTTTTAAGAAACCCTTCACAAAGTATGAAATTTCACAAAAATGGGCCGGGCACAGGGGAAATTCTATGTGTATTCGGCCGGTGCTCAAAGTGTATAGAATCAAAAAATAATTTGCAAACTTGGAAATCAATCGCCGGTGGAAAATATACTACACAAATAAATATAACATTCGTCTTGCGTACTGCCAGGGTTTTCGGTAGTACACGAGTACTGAGAATTCTTTATAACTCGTTGGTGCGAAGTAGACTCGAGAGTGGCTCGATGATTTGGGGACGTTGAGTTGAGTTGAAGTACTCTCTTATGGGGGAGAGGGTTCAGAAGAAATTTCTTCGGTTCCTCTACATGAGGGAGTGCGGATATTATCCATGGCTTTACCCCACTGAGTTCCTCCAGGGTATGCTCGGTTACAGCAGTTTGAAGACTAGAAGGAATGTGTATTTAACAACGCACTTCTTTCGATTGTTGCGCGGTATTATTGACAACCCTGAAATTATGCGGAGCATTAGCTTTTATGTTCCTGATAATTACCTTAGACAGCGTCAACATAGACTGTTTCACATTCCAATATACAGGACCTGTTGGAAGGGCTATCTCTATGTTGAACAATATCACTTTGGACATTGATATTTTTCACGTCTCTGAGGGAGTTTTTCGTTACAAGATTCTCTTACTTTTTTAACATATTATTCTTTGGATATTATGTATACTAATGTGTTTTTTTTATATATACCTAATTTTACCTAATTATTTCTATGTGTATGAATTAAGATATTTTATTTTGTAATGTACATATATATGAATAAATAAATGATAAATGATTCACCATGTTTTACCCGGAGATTCTCATTTGGAGTTTCCGAAACAGTGAAATGTTGAACTTGCAAATTTTCTCAGATTCTAACCCCCGTAAGTATCCCCCGCCCTGCCTGCGGACATTATCGGTGACATCGCGACCCTTTTTTATTACTGTACACTAGAGTGGGCTTTTTAATTTTTTTAGAGATCAAAGTGAAAGGGGTCTAAAAAGTTGCATTTTAGATCACATTGAACGTAAAAATTATTTAAAAAAATATTCCATACTACTTTTGGCCCTCAACCGAGGTTTGAAGTTTATCACTGTCTGAACATTTTGTTTATTATCTGTATTGTTAAGATTATTTTTTTGTTAGCAAAGATATAACTTAATCACATTGCAAATTCGAGCACGTTTTAAAACTACCGAAATGCAAAAAGTTTACACTCCACGGAACTGATTCCGTTGAGCGCCTGGCTAATATTGACGAAAACAATGAATCATAAAAACAATGCTACCCATTTATTACAAAACAAAGAGCAACTCTCGCCCATAGATGCTTATTTAATAAGGTTTCATTCACATTTTAAATTTGACTGGACTGATTTTCTTACTTAATTACGAAATGAGAGTCGGTTTAGCGCAAAAAATCGACTTTTTCGAAATCTTCAAGCTCTGGTTGAAGGCCAAAAGTAGTATCGAATATTTTTTTAAAGATTTTTTGCATTCCGAGTAATCCAAAAGGCAACTTTTTAGTCCCCTTTCATTTCAAATTGGGAAAAAAAAATATCAGCCCACCCTACTGTACACCTATGACGTCATAAATTTCTTAATATTTTTCTTTATTTACTATTTCTTTTTCTCATGTATCTCTTTAATAATGTATAAACTTATATGTATGTATATGTATGCGTGTATGTTTTCATATGTAAATTTTTTAAATATTTTTCTATGTACCATATACCTATGTTGGTACATTTCCTGATTTTTACTTATTATTGTATCTTTTAGCTTTTCTTATATTATCTTTTATTTTAACCAAATTTACATACTCATGTTTCACTGCTGCACTTAAATGTAATTTCTAAAATATGTAAAAGCCCATTGGGCGTGTAAATCAATAAATAAATAAATAAATAAATAAATAATGAAGCTATGTGTTACTATGTGTACCTACCCAAAACTTGAAGGTGGGGGGTCGGTAGTGTATCTTCGCAATCGCTCCAGAGAATTCATCTTCAACTACACCGTCGCGGTGGTGTGACGCGGCGGTTCGGGAATGACATCCGAGTGTAATCTGAGCTTAATTTTCCAGAGGGCATGTTCGGAGCCGGGATATACTTCGCAGAGCACTCTTCCAAAAGTAACCAATACGTCTACGGCGTCGGAGGAGGAGATGGCTGTCGACGTCATAGAGACCGGAGTTGTTATTTGTGCGAAAGGTAAATACGGCATTATTCACGAGCTGAGCCCGGCAAAGCACTGCTATTGCTAGATTTGATTAGTGTAGATTTTTTTTTCAATTTTATTTTATTTAGAAAACATACAGTCCTACATAATAAGTATTAAAAACAACAATTTTTTAACATAAAAAGACCAATTAAGTTTTCATAAACACAACAAAAGATATAAATATTAAATGTTCACCATTCACCATCTTTGAAAAAGTTCAAAAGGTTTGTTCTATTGGAACGATACCCTACACTAAATATATCAGATACGTGGGAATAACTATTGCCGATTTCATGAAGTCTATTTAATACGGCATTACAAGTATACACTGTCCGTGAATTGTTGCTACAAAATGGTGGCACCTGCCTAGTCATTCTTCCAGGCACCCTGAAGTTGAAGAG
The DNA here is from genome assembly GCF_059751315.1 of Micrasema longulum. Classification (NCBI taxonomy): domain Eukaryota; kingdom Metazoa; phylum Arthropoda; class Insecta; order Trichoptera; family Brachycentridae; genus Micrasema; species Micrasema longulum. The sequence goes on along the minus strand of NW_028279509.1, from coordinate 84,042 downwards.
AGATAATAGTTCAGGGCAATCCCATATTGAATTTACAATTTTGAATAAATTTCAAAGGCCTAGAATTTTTCTTCTATCGTTAAGTTTTAACAAATTTAATGTTTTTTATTTAATATTAACATTAATTGTGACAAAAAAATAAATAAATAAGAATTTCAAGAGAGAAAAGAATAATTGTGAACATTTGCGTTTTCCATGGAGGTAATAAATTAAAATAAATAAAAATACCGAATGTACACTCCGAGCCATCCACGCACACACATGAACGCACATATAAAACATACACTAACATATACATGCGTTTTCTACTATCATCTCCCAGGGGACAGCCAAATGTGAACCAAATATGTTTACAGTTATTTACTAGGAAAAGGACAATAGATCCTGTAAACTGCATACCATCTTGTTAACCTTAATAATAAGTTAAGGAATGCCATCTTTGTTTAGTTTTTTATATTTTACTTTTTGTGCTGTTACATGTTCACTAATTGCCATACTTACTAGTTTTTTGCGCAATGTATTATCATTGTGTTCTTTTATTTTTTTAATTGTTAACTTTTTAAAATCATTCTTATGTTGCTGAAATTCCATTCGTCGATGCGTTTTGTAGCTGCAAGACTTTTTGTGATGTTAGCTATCATATTATTTTTATCATATTATGTAAATGATACCAACTATCAAATATCTAAATTTAGTAAATGGGGTCTAGAATTTCAACCGTCCACGCGCTTAGTAGCTGCGAGACTTGTTGTTATCTAACTTCTAATTTTAGAAATTTGCTTTTTATTTCGTTTTTTTTAAGTATCAATTAAACTCTTAACTTCATTGTCAAATATTTTTTTAAAAATAAAAATGTAAATAGGGGCTAGATTTCTTATTGTCTATGCGCTCTGTAGCTGCAAGACGTGCTGTTATCTATCTCCTATATATATCACAATTGTTATATATCATAATTGGAATGTAAAATGTAAAATAATGTAAAAGCCTAAAAGGCGTTTAAATAAATAAATAAAAAAATATAAAAAATAAAATAAATACACACCTACATATTACGCAAATGATGTTAGTGTTGAAAAGGTTAGTGGCGGCATTTTGCTCTACCTGCAACTTCAACGCCCCGAACCGCATCTTCGTCACTACTTGCATTCAAAAGTTTAGTGGCGGCACTTTGCTCTACCTGCAACTTGAACGCCCCGAACCGCATCTTCGTCACTACTTGCATTCAAAAGTTATATCAGTTTAAACTATGTAATTTGACGCTGAACACCACCCTGATGATCGTGAATTTTTACGAAAACTTTTTTATCTTTCAGGCAGATGCTTCTCTGCAGGGTTCTGCTCGGTAGGACCAAATGTTTAAAGTTCCCAAAAAACGGGCTATCGCACGCTCCCCCCGGCTACCATTCTATCACTGGCGAACCAACGCCGCAAGGGTTGATGTATCCTGAATACGTCGTCTACAGGGGCGAACAGGTATAGCTAACGCCGCGCAACTTTAGGCCAACGAACAAATGTAGCGTCTAATGAGGAATTCCACTGTTTTCGAATTTATTTATTTTTCTATTAGCGTACTATTTAACTAAGCAAATATATATATATATATATATATATATATATTTGTGCGTTATTTACAAAGATATGATTTTTTAAAGTTACATTTATTAAATACCGCGCCAAATGACTGTAATCAGTGTGTCACTTTTCAGTAGTGACGTCATGAAACGGTTGGCGTTCTTACTTTCACTGACCTGACAAGAATCTACGGAATATTGCTTTGCTTACTTCATTTAGTTGATCGTAATTTGCTCATTTCTATGTTATGGTTGTTTTTACGAACGTTTCGATTTAGAAAAACCTAGAAAGTTGACATAATCTCTGGTTGAAATGTCAAATTATGCAAATTATACTCTTTTTTCTATGGTCAAAACGTTGAAAGGGCTTTAAAGCGGAAACCGGAAATACTACACGTAGATGTAGGGAGTGGCGTCATTATTTACGATTTTAAAATGAATACTATTTTTAACATTTTTTATTTATTTTTGCGTGCGTTTTTGAGATATTTCATCCTACTCCAAAATTTTTAAATATTCACGTGTACACGAAAACATTTTAAAAATTCAATTCCGGGTTGGGCTGGAATTCCTCATCGCTAAACTCCCTAAAATGATTTTAAATGTTTTTGAGTTATGGATGTTCTCTAAATCATTTGAATAAATCCGTAGCATGTGACAACAAAATAAATTATTTTAATTAAATTACAAATTTAAAAGCTTCAATTAAATTAACTTAACAATAGAATCACCATGTAAAGCGCCCTTGAGGTATTTTATTACGAAAATGGTGCTATATAAGTTATCCATAATGAATAAATAAATAAAACGAAAAACATGTTATTTGTAAATTTTCATATAAAACCTGCTGTTTTTCATCAGCATATTCTTAAAAGGCAGTTATGTGATGTTCAAAACTTATTTTTTTTATACATTTTTGAGATAATTAATTAAAAAATATTTTTAATTTGTTTTAAAGGGCTTAGCGAGTAACATTTGATTTTAGAGGCTTTTGAAATTAACATTGCTTGTTTTTGCTTGATTTCAAAAGAATGAAGTTTTGGACGCCATATTGGATTTTACTTCAAATGATCATCTACAAGCGTTGTGATTGGTTGATTACATTTTAGGGGGGTCTGCACCTTATATTCTGCCTGTTTTAGGGAGTTTTGTAATTAGGGTCAATTTTCGTGTAAAAATAAACCATGTTTGAGTATGTCCAAATGCTTGCAGACTGGCTGAATTTCCTCCTGGATCTAGGGAGTTGTTCATATTTAAATTTATTTCAACGGAGGGAAAACATTTTCGAGAAGGAAATATGGAAGTCTAGGCTTATGACCTGTCATTGGCTGGTTTGAGTGACCACTTTACACACACTGTGTAACATTCACCATTCTGCCGATGTTTGAACATCCACATTTCCTCAACTGTGTTGAATGTTTTCTATATTATAAACATGAACTTTATAGCAGGGTGACCATATTGATGAATTTAAATCTAAATTACTTCTTACAAGAGAACAGTATAATATTTTCAATGATCGCATGGACTTGAAATTTCGGCCTATGTAAAGAACGGAACATTTTTCATTGTTTAGCGAGATTAGCCGATAATTCTAAGCTTTATAATTCCGATTAACGAATAGGTATTGATATTGTTGTATATCATATTGATCCAACAATAAATGAAAAATGTTGCTGTGTCTCAGTGAAACATTTTGTTTTGTCATAAAAGTACAACACACACAAAATACCCGAAGGATCAAATTGCACTAGAAACAATATATAGGGACCCGACAAATGCTGTCTTGCCTGCTATTAGCTGGTTAAATGTATGCATTATGGATCATTTGTCAAAGTAAAAAACATTCCAAATGTTGTGTAGATTTGATTATTCGATATTTTTACAAAAGTGCTATTATTTATTTATTTATTTGACACTTTATATACATATACAATAAATATACATATAAGGGCGGGCATATTTATTTATTTATTCATATTTTTCGCTTACAAACTATAAATTAATAATAAAAATAATGTGACCTCACTGGGGTTTCCCGTGCCGAGGACACTTAACAATTTAGATTTTTTTTTTATTACATTTGAGAATAAACAAAGAAGACTCACTTAAAAAACAAACATAATTAAACAAATATTCAGACAGTTTTAAAAACAAGGTATTTATATACATCTATATTATTTATATTACAAAACACTACAAAACACACAATGAAAACAACAAAAACCTAGCAATAGCCATACAATTGTGGAGCAGTTGATTCAGCATTGGTATGGGCGAATGAGACAATCCATTTTACTTCTACCTAGCTCCACTATCCATTTTTTTATAGCCTTTTTAAACATTTTCTCATTACTAATTGCTTTAATAGATAGTGGAAGTAGGTTATAGATTTTAATTGAATAATACTCAAAATCCCTTTGTCTGAAAGTGGTATTAGTTTGTATTTGTTTAAGTTGTTTATGTGTTGAGGATCTAGTGATTATATTATTTGTATGTGATGTATTGTGGGGGTTATGTCTTTCATATTGCCTTAAGGCAATTTCTTTCTACCTACCCAAACCGTTCAGTTTGAGAAAATTATAGATACATGGACATATTGAATCTTACAATTTTATACAAAAAATAAAAGCAAATATTAACAATAATAAATATATGTAAAAAAAATGAACGCTTTATTATGAAGAAAGGAGAGGGGATGGTCAGGAAAGAAGAAGGAAAAAGGAACAATTTAAATATTTAGATAGTGACATTTCTTCGGCAAGAAAATTAGAGCGATGACTGGGTATAAAAAGGGTTCTCTTGTTACTGTTGTGAAAGAGGTTGGATGAGCTCTCTCAGATAAACAGGCGAAGTGGGATTATTTAAAATATTGTGAAGAAGTGATAGAATGTGAATGTTTCTTCTATGCCTGATACTGAGCCAGTGTAGTTGCGTGCGATACTCGGTTATGTGGTCAAATTTGCGAAATTAAAGATATAACAAATACAAAGCATCTGGATAACATACATCCGCGTAGTCAAGGAGTGGAAGAAGTAAGCTCTGGACTAATGTTTGCTTAACATAAATTGGCAAAAAATTCTGTAATCTTTTAAGTGCAAACTGCTATAAAGTTTACGACTAACTTCGTTAACCTGTTCGTGCCACCCTAAATGATTATGAATAATAATACCTAAGTTTTATTATCTCAGTTACTTTTCTATGGCCGGCTGATTTCTGCATAAATACTTTCAATTGGCTAAGACCGTACCATATATTATAATGAGTAAATAAATAAGGCTCCAGGGGCATATCAATCAACCCTCACGTATTGCTCACCAGCTTAATTATTACTATATAATATTATTATACTTTTCTACAGGCTTTTCCAGAGTATTTACTGACATACAAACTTGTTGACCCGAACGAATCAAACTGTACGTCGGCGGCGTCTCGTTTCAGTGAGGTACTGTATTAAAAACTTTTATTTTTTAATATTTATACATTTGATGACCACAGAATCGGGTTGTGGTCCCGTGGCTAGAGTTACGGACTCACGCATCAGAGGTCCGAGGTTCGAATCCCACTTTACCCCGACTCGATTCTTATTTTCTGATATTGAGTTGCTGATCGATGGAAGAATTGAAGGAATATAGATGTTCCGATACAGACAGAATGGGGAATGTTACACGTTAAGCAGTGTGTAAAGTAGCTGTTTTAATTTTTTTTTTAAATGTATTAGGAAAATGGTAAATGCCGATTACCTGGCAACATGTAGGCCAATCTTTACTCAGAATGTTTGCAGACCGGCTGGATTTCCTTCATAGGGAGTTATTTAGATCTAAATTTGTTGCAACAGAGAGGGAAAGCATTTTTGAGATGAGAATATGCAAGTCTAGGCATTAATAGGGCTTATTTATTTATTAATGTATTATGCATACGGCCTAGGCCAATTACAACAGTTACATGAAGAAACATAAATGCAAGAAACTGGACAAAAAGAACATAAAACTATGTAGCAAAGACAAACAAGGGCAAAACAATAATGCTATACATAATATTCATAAACACGATAAACATATAAGACATCGAGCTAAATGTTAATTATTAAAATAAAAAATAAAAATTGTAAATTCCATAATTTTATCCGATCTGTTAAAGACATTTTAAATTTATCGCCTGCTTGACTTTTAACTTTTAATTTGATTTTTAATTTTATCTTTCAATTTTAACTTTTTAATTTTAATTCTTAATTTTAACTTTTGATTTAAACTTTTGACTTAATTTTAATTTAAATTTTTCATTTTAATTTTAACTTTTACTTGTGATTTTAATTTTAGCTTTTGATTTCAACTCTTATTTATACTTACTTACTTCTACTACCTGCATCTAATAATTTATTGTTGGTTGTGATTTTTTACAAATAAATTTAAATGTTCATGGAAGCAGAGAGAGGGGGAGGAAAGTAGAGTAGCTTTACAATGTCTTCTCCTTTATATGTACTTTTTATGTTATTTTTTTTTTTTTACTTTTTTAGAATTCAATTATTTTTCCCCTCTCCTCCTGCATTCATTAGTGTGAAATCTGTAATTGGTCTTACTATTTTTATTTGTTCTTTTGTACCTTGTTTTATATAAAGACTGTATTAAATAAATAAACCATATCAATCCATTTTCATCCCACATTGTGTTAATGGCAAAGAGATCTACGAAAAGCGAAAAGATCTATCCCAAAGAATTCCAAGTCGTGTGAAGAATTGACTAATCTACACATTCTGGACATTGGGGCATAAAAACCAAAGTTGCTCTTAGAAGATTTTATAAACAGCAGATTTTGACTTCCGGTGACACGGTTGGGAACATGAAAAAAAATTGATCGCATCAGAGATGGGACATCACTTAAAGCATTAAGTATTTTGAAAATGCATATTAGGTCCATCTCAGTTCTACGTCTCTCCAATGAAGACAGATTAAGAGATTGCTCCATTTCAAAATAGGAATAATTATCTCTTTGTAATCTGAGCAACCATGCCACTTTTCTTAGAAAACGGTGTTGGACAGACTCGATATGGTCAATATGAGTCCTGTAGAATGGAGACCAAATAGGAGAAGCGTATTCTTATGACCTTATATTGACTGGTTTAAATGGCCGCTTTACACACTGTTACCATTCTGCCAATGTTCAAACATCGAAATTTCCTCAACGCTTCTATCTATTGACTTTTGTGAAGTAAAGGAGCTAAAACTTTCATCGTGTGGGTGAGATTCACCCTGCTGAACAAATTCGCCTTCTAGGCATTTGTGATGCTGAAGAGCTGAAACCTTTATTGATGCGGGTGAGATTCATTTTATTGGATTATTTCATCAACATGCTAGGAAACGCCTGAAAATATTTTTGAATTTTTATACTTGGACCAGGTGAATTTATTACAAACGTCAACAGATGGAAGAATCTAAGGAATATAGATGTTCAAATATAGGCAGAATGGTGAATTATACTCAGTGTGAAAAGTCGCCACTTAAACCAGCCAATAACAGGTCATAAGCCCTGTGTATGCTTAGACTTCTTTATTAACTCCTTTAAAGTGATCCTCATCTCTGTTGTAATATATTAATAAGAATGAGTTTTTACTCTAGGGTTGGGTTGTTTTTCCACCTGTGTCCTCAATTAATTTTTTTTAAATAATTTTTCGCAGTCGGAAAATTTTCAAGATTCCAGCAGAGAAGAAAATGCGGATAGCAGCGATGAGGAATCTGACGACGGTTCATATAATGCGAATTATTCTCATTCTAATAGTGACAATGATTCTTATGACGAAGGTGAAAGAATTCACAATGACACCGATGACGAAGATGAAAGAACTCACAATGATTCCGACGATGAAGATGAAATAGCTCACAATTATACCGATGACAATGATGAAGATGAAAGAACTCACAGTGATTCCGATGCCAATAACGAAGATGAAAGAACTTACAATAATTCCGACGATGAAGATGAAATAGCTCACAATTATACCAATGACAATGATGAAGATGAAAGAACTCACAGTGATTCCGATGCCAATAACGAAGATGAAAGAACTCACAATGATTCCGACGATGAAGATGAAATAGCTCACAATTATACCGATGACAATGATGAAGATGAAAGAACTCACAACGATACCGACGATGACAGATTTAATTATGATTCCGATGACGTCGATGATGACGAATTATTCATTAGATTTCCAACTTGTAGAATAAATTGATTTTAATTTTTTTACGTTATTTGTTTTTTTTTAAAGTTAACAAAATTAGGCTACTTTTTTTGGTGGTATGATTGCAAATCGAGGAACTTTCTCAATCTGTCTTTTGAATAGAAGGCTTGAATAATTGTGCTATCGAATGTAAAGTGCTATTTTTAGTGTCGCGGGAATAGTTTTTTTTTTAAAGAAATATTCAACTCAAAGTTTTATGGGCGCATGTAACACTGAATACATGTAACTCTAGATGCCAGGCCTACCAATACAAAAGCACGACACGCCACCAACGACCGAGAAACTAAATTTAAAATTTCTTAGACCAGCATTGATTCCGGCTGTCTTCAAAACAATGTGACTACAAATTTATTCCAAATTTCACGATTAGGTTCAATCAGTATTGTTTATTGTATTCATTTGTTGTATTTAATTTAATAAAAGTCAATTACATTGTAAATAAAACTTCACAGACAAATATTATGTCAATTGAAATTTTTATTTTGTGCACACAACCCTGTTACAAAACAATGGTATACCAATAATTCTATACAATTATCAATAACCACACCAAACCGACTCCACTACAGTTTGTAGGATTGGGTTGTTGTGGGTTGTGGGTTGTGGAGCTCCTATCCCAGTTGGAGATTGTCAGAAGACACGGGGTTGCTCTTTAAGGCGTATTTATTACATGGCGAATAAATTATGGATTGAATTATGTCGCGCAAGTGTTACGGCGATAATGTGTTGAGCTAACTGCACTTGAACTACGCGCTGGAACTGACTGTGTTAAGCTGACTTGTTGGGCTGACTGTTTGGTCTAACCAGGCGTTACCACGCCCTGTGTTCTCTTTGCAAGCCACGGTCCTTTGTTTTTCATGTCTCCCCGGTAGAAACGATGTTAAATTAATGATCATTGCTTTCGTGCCTTGAAGAGTATAATGTATTGTATTCTATGTAAAACGATGACTTGTATGTAAATGTGATAATGTGAAAAGTGTCCAACTCCAGAGCGATCATGTTCAGCTGCCCTGGCTGCTCTTCCTATCGGCATGACCGGAGGCAGGTTAGTTCTGGAAGCCGGGAAGCAGAACAGTCTGCGCTGAAGCTGTCGAAGATCCAAAATGGCCTCGTACCAAAAAATTTAAAAATCGTGGTGACGAAGTTTATTTTAAAAGCAAATTGTACTACATGATAGTCTTCTAGGAAACCGGTAATTAGGCACACTTAGTAAGAATTCAAAGACAACAAAACAAAATAATCAATCCAACATACAATTTACCCTACCCGACCCCTACGATTGAAATGTACGAAAAAATATACCAGGGCCGTCATTATAAGAGCTATCTTCATCGGTACATACTGTAACGGTCAGTTTAGGTTGAAATAAATTATTTGGTCCCAGGTGTGCGACATTATAGAGGTAGGTTATCAAAAATCAATAAGCAAATTTTTAAGATTAAGAAGAATAATGCAGATAACCAAATAAAGTACCGACAAACAACTTACCATTCACCAGTTTCGCTAAATCGTCAAGGACATGAGAATTCTTCAAAAGAATAAGATTATGTTGTATAAATTTAATTTTATGAATGGAATCAAAAACGTTATTATAAAATACCTTACTGTAAAATGGAACAAATATGACTTAAAAATCTGGATTTTATGAAATAAACAACTCGTTAGTGAAATAAAAAATTTTAATAAAAGAAGCAATTCTCTACAAATGTACCAAGATTAGTTAGTATAAAAATTCAGAATTCTGCCTAGCTAATATGAGTAAGTGGTTGACAATAAATTTATCTAAGAAATAAATATTCGTAACAATAATAATGACAAGTGAAATAGATTTTTTAAATCTTCTTCTCGGGATGATATGAAATAATGTTGATTTTACAAAATGAAATCCGCAGATGGGACTCGATATGCGATGTCTTCGGTTGATGTATTTTTACTCATGGTTAACTCAGTTGATGAATTCCCAGAAGATTATTTGTCGACATTTTAATTCAGTAAATGATCGTCTGTTTCCTTGCATTTGTAAATTTGTGTCTCATGATCTTGAAGAAAACTTTAAAATCCGACACCGACGTTTCCAGGTATTTACGAATAAACTTCGTTATAATTAGTGATCCATTCGAATCATGGAGTGAATATACTACACTGTAAAATCTTTATCATCAGACACAGTAGATAAAAGGTGGAGTAAATAAAATAGAATAAGGTGAAAAAATGGAAAAATATAGAAAAAGGTAGAAAAGGGTAAAAAAGGTAGAGAAAAAGGTAGAGAAAAGGGGAACCTGTATAAAATACAATCTCATTAGAATATGATATCTCTCTCTACAAGAATTTTGGTAATAAATTTAAAACAAATAGGCTTACGTTACGTTGAACGTTCCCTTTCTTGAAGGACTACTTTTCTGAGATGTGCGGTCGCCTCTCTTTGAGTCCTTGCGCGACAGTTGGGCTGTTCGTCCCGAGTTTTCAAATGGAAAGGAATCTACTTCTAATGCACGGATATCGTATGGATGAGTTATTACCGCGGCCGTCAGATGGCGCTAAATCAGGCAACTTAGAATTATAATCCAGTATGCTTTCAAAACGGGGTACGTTGGACTTGTTTTTTACAACGTTACAATTCCGAGACGGTATTCTTAACTCCTGTACTATCTCTATCTACCTCGGTATATTCAACCGACTTATCGTCTCGACATCGTATGATCGAATCCAGCCAATGAATGACTCCGAAAATCTAGTGTACGTTTCCTTACTAAAATTTGAACAGATTAAAAATATTGTATGTAAATCCACCAGGTCCAAGAAGTATAAAAATAGAATATTATCAGGCGTTGCCGAGTATGTAGGTGAAATAATTCAATCAGATAAAGCTCACCCGCAACAACAAAGATTTCAGCTTTACAAACGTCAACAGATGAATGAATCGAAGAAATATAAATATTCAGATGTAGGCAGAATGGTGAATGTTAAACAGAGCGTAGGGTCGCCATTTAAATCAGCCAATGACAGATCATAAGCCTAGACATCTTTATTATCTCCTCTAAAATTGTCTTCATCTCTGTTGTAATATGTAAATAAGAATGCGTTATTACTCTAAGGTTATGTTGTTCTTACACCTGTGCCCTCAATTGATTTTGTTTGACAATTTTTAGCAGTCAGAAAATTCTCAAGATTCAAGCAGTGAAGAAAAAGCGGATAGCAACGATGAGGAATCTGACGACTGTTCATATGATGCGAGTTATTTTCATTCCAATAGTGACGATGATTCTAATAAGGTAGGTGAAATAACTCACAATGATACCGATAACGAATATAAAATAACTCACAATGATTCTGATGACGAAGATGAAAGAATTCACAATGATACCGATACAAATGACGAAGATGAAATAACTCACAATGATACCGTCGATGAAGATATAAGATTTTATTTTGATTACGATGACGATGATGAAATAATTCACAATAATACAGTCGATGACGATAAAATGTTTTATTTTGATTACGATGACAAAGATGAAATAATTCACAATGATACTGTCGATGGCGATGAAAGATTTTATTTTGATTCTGATGACGAAGCTGAAATAACTCACAATGATACAGTTGATGACGATAAAATGTTTTCTTTTGATTACGATGACGATGATGAAATAATTCACAATGATTCCGATGCCGATGACAAAGATGAAATTACTCGCAATGATACCGATACCAATGACAAAGATGAAATAATTCACAATGATACCGATACCAATGACGAAGATGAAATAACTCACAATTGCGAGCGACATGATTTGAACTTATTTATAAAAGTTTTGAGACAGGGCCTACAAATAAATATTTTGTTAAAATACTAGGAAAAGCTGTTATGAAAATTCGGGTTGCTTCCAACCATTCAAAACATTATATGAAACACTATACAAAGAATAATATAAAGTTAAACATCCTTAAAAGCATTTTAGCCAGTTTTCCAGAACAGAAGGAAAATTTTATTTACCAAGTGATATTAAAATGTTGGGACTGGGGATTTCCCCTTAACATACGGGATTTCAGAATATAAATAAAAAATATAATGACGCAAATGAGCAAGTCTAAAAGGTTTTCTTTTAAAGGTGAGCAAATAAATGTGAAGCTTCGTCCTCGAACGATAATGGTGAAGTGATTTATCTAGTAAATCAGATAATTGTTACGAAATGCTTGTAAAAAACCTCATACACTTCAATTGCACTTCTTGTGAAATTTTGTCGAGCATTGTTGAATATGGCCAATATTAATTTCCCAAGTATGTTTCACGTCTTCGTAAGAAACAGATCAACAGATACAATAATTGCTTTCCTGGAATAAAGTAATGGATTCTAAGTTATTCGGTAAAATAAATGTTTTCAAAAGCTGTGAAAGATAAGTTTTCATCAAATAAAAAAAACACAACAACCTTTCATTCTGTTTCGATAATAATGTCAGCCAATAAACAAATTCTTATACACAATAATACATTTATTAACTGATAATTATATTCAATCAGAAAGCAAGGTATATTATGTTATATTTATCAATTATTTGAAATATTTCATTAATACATTTTTTTAAACGCCATAATATTTTTCAATTTTAAACTTGATTTATATTTTAATTATTATTTTTGAGTTTATATTAAAATTCCAGTTTTTGGTTTTATGTGGAATTAAAGTATATTATTTTTATTTACTTAATTATTTCATGAGATTCGACTTAAACGCTTATTATTTACACGCCTTTTCATAATTTCCTAATACCTGAGTGTTTTTTTTTGGTAAGTAATTTATTATTGGAGAATGGATAGTTAGTATTCAGAAAGAAGTGAAAATTTATATTTATAATTATTTTTTGTGTAGCACTGACTCAAAACACCAATTTTTTTATAATCTATATGTTACACAAAAAATATTTACTTATTAAAAATAAAATAAACAAATTATTATAAGACGTCACTCCTCATTTTATACACAAGAATTGTTTTTTTTTTTTTTACGTAAAGCGAAACGTTAATGAAAATATATGTCTTAAATTTATTTAAAAAATGTCTTTAGTAGTTATATTGTATACGTTGTAAACTTATATATTTTAAATCTAAATAAAGAAAAAATAAAATAAAATGTTCAAAACAAACGCATAAAATCATGATGTATCAAAGCGACCCCGCTCCGAAGGGTTGACTTTGATCACCAAGTTTTTATTATTTTCTCGCTTACACGTTTAAAGTTCGAAACTGATCAAAGTCACCCCATTCCACTTACTCTACTCGAATCATAAAGCTTTACGTAAAAACTATCTCGGCATTCAATGACGCCAAACTCAGTGACAAGTTTTACAAAATGCAGTTTGAACTTGTTTTGCATTTAAAAATCTTAAAATCTGTTCGAGCAAAATGATCCAGCTCCATAAATAGGCATATAACTCATAAATGAAATGTTAATTTTGAACAAATGAAACAGCATTGGCAAGAAAAATACTATTTCTATCATTAACGATAATTTTTCAAATCAAGTAGTTATTTGTAATTTTATATTCGGGTGATCTTATATTTCCCCAAATATATGCCTCCTCTGTGTGGTCTTCTCAGTATTCCATACACAAGATAAGGCTTGAAAATATTCAGAAAACATTTTTGAGACATCTCAATTGGAGATCCAGATTTACGGACCTTAACTATAGAACTTCTTGTCATAAACATAATATACTTAGTCTTGAGGATCGTCGTTTGGTATTAGATATGGGGATTTTACATGATATTCTTAATGGACGTCTTGATAGTCCTGTTCTGGTTTCTGAGTTGGCCCTTAATGTACCTGGCTACCGCACCCGTCACACGAATCTATCTCTTTTCCATGTGCCTACAGTTCGCACCAACTATGCACAGAACTCTCCTCTGATTCAGTTGACGCGTAATTACAATGTATTTTTCAATAACATAGACATATTTAACTGCAGTAAACTCACTTTTAAAACCAAAATTAAAAAACTATTATGTGAAAAAAAATATTTCTTTATATAAAAAAAATATATTTTTAAATTATAAATTTAAGTTGTTTCTCTTCACTCATATCAAACACACACTCACCCTGTCCATAAACCTACCCTCACACCCATATACAATCACACACATATTCACATACCTACCAAAACCACACTCCACTTTTTTACACACGCATCCTCACACAAAAAAAAAACTCGCAAACATGCACTTCTATGAATTAATATCTAACTGAACTGGATTTTTATAATTGTATTTATGTGGAAAATTGATTTGGCTGTATTTTATGTTTTTTTTTTTTTTATAATGTTGAGTATATTTTTTTGTATTGCTGTTGTTTTTCTGAATAAACAAAATTAAATTAAAATTAAATTAAATTTAAAATCTCAAAACTGTAATTTGACAATTGGATCTTTTCTGCGTATATACGAGTACGTCCAATTTAATTATTACAAATGCGCGGTACCAACTTAACTATACACAATTTTCAAGCGGTACGAATTCTTCATTCAAATTTTTGGAGATGCAAAGAAATCACAATAAGCCTACCTACCTACGCTTTAAATTTTTATTCGAAAAAATGGAACAATGCGTTTAACCTACAAATTTAAGATGCGTTACTTTGTTTTGACAAAAAATAAACTGGATATACAATATTATATCTATTACCCGCTCTCGTAAGGACCATTTTATGGAGAATCCGTGTAAATGGAATTCTCCTTTGCGATTTAACTATATTTTATGATAGCGGACAATCAAATTATTTTCTCCAAAACCGCCGATGTGAGCTAGTGGATTATGCCGCCAACAATCTCTTAAGATGTACTCGAACCAGATAAAATCAATATGTAATAACACTGACTGACCTGGTGTTGAGTCTTCTTCCTTGTCGGCGATCAGCTCGCGCCATCGGGGAAACTGGTGGTCAGGAACACTGCATGCACACAATTGTCCGGAGTCCGGAGGCGGCGCGGCGGATGATGAAGAATGGCGATGGATGATAAAATGTTTGCGGTGTTGTGATTTACAGCGTTAAGTAATATAAACGTTCACGGCGAAATAGCGAAAAATACTTTTCAACAATTAGAAAAGCGTGCGAAAAGCGAAGAGCGCGCGGGGGACGAGCAGTGTTGCCGATCAACAAAATGTCCCGTCAGGCGTGGCCACCTCGCAAAACCAAAATTAGCCAGTAGCTACTTACATGCGATTCTTCTGGCTAAAATACATTATTTATTTATGACAAAATACAAGGATTTTAAACTTTACATATTACATTACATATTTTATCTGTACGAAATATTCCCAATCAGCAAAAGTGCTGGTATGAGGGGGTATTATGGTATTATACTCGTATATAATAACACAATGGTTCAAAAAAAAATTGATAAAATAATATCACATTTCACTCGTCACACGGGCTGTAAGAACTATTTTATTTGGGTGTTTTTTTAAGTACGTACATGTTTTGTATATTTTTTAGATCATTAGAAAGTGAATTGTAAAAATTGATTGCTGTATACAAAAAACTGTTTCTTTTTCTGTTGGTAGTATTATAGTATAGGATATTCAAATGGTATCTAGAGTCTATACGCGTCTAATAATTTACCTATCTTAATGCTCTCACCTGCAAGGGGCGGATGTCCCAAGGGACAATATTGTCTTTTTAAGGATTGACTATTTAGATGCACCTTGCGAAAATGTACACTTTATAACCCAATACATTGGTTCCAGGAGGACACATTGAAATTAGATTCCTAACTTAGTACGTCGTGACTACGACAATTTATTATTAAATGTAAACTACAATACAATACCATCTTCGAAGCTGCCTTTTATTGACTACTGGAGGGCGATTTAATTACTCATTACAAAGTGCCCCTCAACACCTTACACGGCACATAACAAGTATAAGTAATGTAGTTTTTGTTTTATTATCATATATTTAGTCTTATTTGTATTTATTGTTAATGAGTTATTATTTATTGATTTATTGAAACAAATTATCGGCTCAACCACCTACCTTTGATATGATGTGAATGTTCTTCAATCTTAACCACTGGATAATAAAATGCACCATGAATTGTAAGGATGTTTACGACGACGCGAGTCAATTTTGAGAACTTTTTATGCAATGTAATGTGCTGTCAAAAATGTTGTTTTGTTTGTGTTCTAAATCCTAATCTTCTAATTTTGAATTTCTTCTATCTTGATGTTAGGTAGGTACCATAGAAAAAAAGGTAATTGGCCAGGAAAAGTATCGATAAATGCTGTTTTTTTTTATTTCTTTATTTTATTTAAATATTATAATGACACATTTTTACATTTTTTTTAATTTCCAATTGTTATACTACACGCTACTGATGTGGACCTCATTGAAGCTTAGAATCTAATTATATATCCAAAAACACATTGTCCACAAGATCCAGTTCTTTGTCTTTAAGTTTAACATTAAAAGCACAAAGTTAATGCTTTAATATAATTAAAGTTTCTAATGTTCCAGTTACCACTTTGATTAATTTGTAATGCGGTGAATTTAAAAAATACTTCATCAAATTTCATTATATTAAATCGAGTCATTTGAATGACGAACTGTGAGTTCGGTTATCTGAAAAAAGAGATTTGTATTAATAAAATTCGTGCTATATTCGGATTTAACATCCCAACTTGAAGAAGATGTATACCAGATATAAGAACATAATACCGTGGGTATACAGGAAACCGGTTAACTAGGTTTTTGGCATATTTGAGTTATGAATATCATTGACTTGAAATTTTTATCCTCTATCTATGTTTACAGGTAAACAAACAAACAAACAAACCATCACACCGTTTCCCCGTAGGAGTAGGCAGAGAGGAAAGAACGCCATAACACTCTATCTTGGCATACAGACCTCGCTTCCTCTGCATTCATACATCTTCTCATGCACGCACGCCGATTATTCCTTCTTTTGACATGTCCATCTTCAAGTTTTTGATGGACTTGATCGTGCCACGTCTTTCTCGGTCTTCCTCGTTTTCTGCATCCATCAACATTTGCATCGTAGATCATTTTAGCCGTTCTTTCGCTGTCCATTCGCTCTACATGTCCGAACCAACGCAGCACTCCTTTCTTGATTCTGTCAATAATGCATGTCTCAGCCTTACACACTTCACGGATCTCGACATTTGTGCACCTATCATATATCGTTTTACCACACATTCGCCTGAGGGATCGCATTTAGACAGCATTCGACCTGCTTTCATCATCATTTTTCCAATTCCATACTTCGCTCCCAAACATTAGAGTTGGAACTAGAACTCCGTTGTGAACTGCTAGTTAAGCCTCCTGCGATAAACATTTGTTTGCCAAAGTAGATTTTAGTGCACAAAAAGAACGATAGAGGAAAGAATGTTGTGCATAGTTAGTGCTGATGATGGAATAATGACTTATTTCTTGTCACGCGAAAGGGGACATTGAGATTAATTTTGGAGAGCAGGTTAAAAAAGTCTACTTTATTATTTAAAAATTTATGTAAATAGCATAATTCAGATTTAAATTTATTTCAACAGAGAGGAAAAACATTTTTGAGAAGGGAATATAGAAGCCTAGGCATTTACGGGGTTTATGACCTGTCATTGGCTTGTTTAAGTGGCCACTTTACACACTGTGTAACATTCACCATTCCGCCCATGTTTGAACATCCACATTTCCTCAACTCTTCCATCTGTTGACTTTTGTGAAGTGAAAGAGCTGAAACCTTTATCACGTGGGTGAGATTCATCCAGCTGAACCAAATATGAATAACTCCCTAGGGAGAAAATCCAGCCAGTCTGCAAGCATTTGGACATACTCAAACATCGTTGAAAAATTATTATATTTGTTTTCCCATAAGCATAGTAACTATACAACATTATTATAGAAAGTTAAATAAAAATAATAAGCTATACATAACCACTTATTTAGACGATTCGCCCTTGAGTGGTAATGGCTATACATTACAAAAACAAAGCGTCTGTATCAAAACAATGTAAAATTAGAATGTCTACTTATTTTCCCCATCGCTTTTTGAGAATTAAAAGTTTTCTTAACAATTTTTAGATGAGAGCCATCGGCCCCCCAGACCGCCTCAACGGCCCCTAATTTTCTCTCGGCCTTCTACCGCCCCCCTGAAGGCCTTCATAACGCCCCCGAGCGGGCGTCGTCGCCCACGTTGAGAAGGGTGATCCACATTAACACATCGTAAAAGCTGTAGAGTCTACGTAACGTAGTCTACGTAATTAGCAAATGCATGTGTAAGTAGCAAATGCACTACTTAAAAATTGGATTATTTTTCCATCTGTCAGATTGTCAAAGAAAACAAAATGGACATTTTATTAGTGTTGCAAGGGTAGTAATTTTTTTTACTCTACTTAGCTCATCTAATGAGCGAACTAATGAATGTCTGAACCTCTGGGATTAAACAACGCCGTGGTGGACATTATTTTTAAAACATCAAATACAATTTGACATTGCATAAAAATATCCGTTTTATGTAAAATATTTTTTTTATATTTTAAATTCAAAGTTCATTAATTCAATTACTAAATAACCCTTTTTCATTCTGTTGTGTTGATTTATGTTTCCGGGTGCAAAATAAAATTTTAGAGAAAGAGAAGTCTTCAGTGTAGACTGTCAAAAATTGAAGACAATGGAGGAAATAATCCTGGAAATTCTTACCACAACAGACTGAGGGAGACTTAGGGCGAGTATAACACAGTCAGCTATCTCTTCAGGCTTCAAATGAGGATAGTTGTCGAGCTGGTTCTCATTCATAACACTCATCGACGCTTTGTCGAAGATTTCTGTCTGGACCAACCCTGGTGATATACTCTGAAAATGTTCATAGATTTTTTACAGTTCAGTGCCTAACAAAAAGGTAGGTCGGTTTTTTCAGTTCATTGCCTGACAAAAAGATTTATAGTTTTTTTAAAGTTTAGTGCCTAACAAAAAAGTTCATGGATATTTTTTTCAATTCAGTGCCTAAAATATGTATTCATATTTTTCTCATACAAATTATAATTAATAATGAAAATAATGTGACCTCACTGGGGTTACTCGTGCCGAGGACACTTAACAATATACTTTTTTGAAATGTTTTTACATTTGAGAATAAACAAAGAAGACTAATTTCACAAACAGAGATAATTAACTAAATATTCACAGTTTTAAAAACTAGGTATATATGTACTTCTATATTATTTATATTACAAAACGCACAATAAAAATAACAATAACCTAACATAAGCTATACACTTGTGGAGCGGTAGATTCAATATTGGTTTGGACGAATGAGACAATCCATTTTACTTCTACCTGGTCCACTATCCATTTTTTTACAGCCTTTTTAAACATTTTCTCATGGTTTGTTTTTATCATCATTCGCTTTCTTCACAAAATGGTGCAAAGGGCACCGCATTGGTACAGCAATCGCAGCGTATCTTAATAATGGTCGTTACATGGAGTAGAGACGTACTTGCACTTCAAGTGCCAGACTAGAGACTGGAATATTCCATTGTAAAAACATCTTTTGAAACAAATGTTTTATGTTAATCATATCGGGACGCGAACCCTAGACCTCTTGCATGGTAGGAAAAGACGCTGACCATTGAACCACCAGGCGGACAGTTTAGTGCCTAAAAAAGTTTTATGCGTTTTTTTTCTCCACTCAATGTCTAAAAGAGGTTCATATATGTTTTAAAGTTAAGTGCCTAGAAAGGTTCATGGTTTTTTTCTCAGAGTAATAATGCGTAACCTAGAGAGACGCCCTATCACTATGTTTCATAGAACGCAAGCGATGTTGGTTTGTTGGCTAGCAACCAATTGGTGGCCATTTTGTTTTATTTGACAACATAAACATAACGGTTCGATCGGATGCTTTTGAAGCTGTGCTTAGATTTGTTTGTAAATAACTTGGATATTTACGTTATAATAAATAAAAATCGACTATGGTGAATTGCAGTATGTTTGGTTGCAGCAGTAGGAGCGTCAAAGCTGTTAAAGGAGTCAGTTTTCACAGGTAATTGATTCCGAATATTTTCCCATGATTGACATTGATTTTTGGCATTTATTGTCCCGACACGTGTATTATATTGCTCAAAAACTAACCTTTTATCAACATATTTACTTCAGATACTATTTTTTCTCAATTTAGGGGATAAATTTGTGAATTCAAGTATTTTTTCTGTTGATAATGACAGTTGATTATAGGCAATATATCAAGGCCGCACTAAGCATCCATATAATGTTTGATTTTTTATCGAGTAGAGGTCGATTCAAATTTTACTTGAAAAAAGCAACGTTAACCTTGAAATTGCATCTAAAATGACGTTTCCGAATTTCAAGCCGCTACGACTCGCCGTTTCGGAGATGTGACGGACAAACAAACAAACTCAACACGGGACTTTGGTTCCATGGAGTTGGGATTTATGTCTCAATAAATGTAACATAAATATGTTATGAATAAAATGAATAAATAAATAAACACGCACATGTATTTTCAGTTTTCTAAAATAAATATAGGCGAATTATAGAAATAAAAGATTTGAATAACCCTGCAATGATAAATACACAGGTACATATTTAAAAGTATTTACAATGCAAATTAATATTCATTTGGCAATTCTCGGCCTGAGTTTTGCTGCGAACTGTAGCTAACTTAATACCCAATCGTCATAGAATGGTTTTCCTACGTTTGGGCTCCTCTCTAGGTTACGCATTATTACTCTAAGGTTTTTTTCAAGTTCGAGCCTAAAAAAGGTTCATGTGTTTTTTTTCAGTTCGAGCCTTAAACAGGCTCATAGGCGTTTTTTTAGATTCGGTGCCTAAAAAAGGTTTAAGAGGTTCATAATATGTTTTTCATTTCACTTTAGTGCCTAAAAAAGTTTTAAATATTTTTTAGTTCCATGTTCATTTACAGATGAAATGTGGATGTTTGTACTGGAATTTTTCGAACTCCCTAGGGCAGTGGTCGGTAAATGAATAATACTGCAATTCCCAATCACAGATCATAGTCCCTGTAAATGCCCGATTCCAAAAACACACAAACTACTAACTGTCTACAAACATTTGGACGTACTCAGAAGACTTACCGTAACCCTGATCATTTTTCTGAGCAAAGCCAATTCGATCCTCAGAGTCTCGGTGAAGGCGGTGACTCCATATTTCGAAGCAGTGTACAAATTGAAATTAAAATGCTCGTTCGTGTACACGCGATGGCCAGCGACGCTAGAAAATAATTTCGACATCAATTATTGTAATGTTTTTCGGATGTCGGACGGTAGATTTTCATTAAATAAAAACAGCTACGAGGGCGGATTGATAATGAAGCTACCTAGCGCTAGATGGCAGCACAAACACAAAAAAAAATATTTTTCCGAATTGCGATCTGTCAAACGGCAGCTGTTAAAATGTCACCCAAATTCATCGATTAGTTTATTTGTTGTAGTCGTTTGAAGTAAACCACTTTTGTGTTTCTTAAAAAATGGAAAAAAGCGAATTTCGTGCAGTGATTAAACACTATTATTTGAAAGAGAAAACGGCAAATGAGACAAAAGAAAAGCTCGATAAACATTACGGTGAGTTTTTTCAATCAGATTACATGGTCAAATATTGGATTGCTGAATTTAAACGCGGCCGAACAAGCACCGCAACAATACCATCAACAGGAAGGCCAAAAGAGGTGGTTACTGAAGAAAATATCAAGAAAATCCTCGATATAGTTATGAATGATCGCCGAGTGAAGTTGCGTGAGATTGTTGAAATGATAAACATCTCATATGAACGTGTGTTCAACCTTTGCATGAACATTTGCAAATGAAAAAGCTATCGGCAAGATGAGTGCCGCGTTTGCTCAGTGTCGAACAAAAACGAGTTCAAAAGACCACTTCGCAGCAGTGTTTGGACATGATAAAGCGTAATCCTGTTAATTTTTAGCGTCAATTAATAACTGTTGATAAAACATAGGTGCACCACTATACACCTGAAACCAAAAATCAATCGAAACAATGGGTGGAAGCTGGTGGAAGTGCTCCGAAGAAGGCAAAAGCAGTAAAATCGGCTGGCAAATTTATGACCACTGTATTTTGGGATGCACTCGGAATATTGCTCATCGATTATCTTGAAACAGGATTCACAATCACAGGAAAGTATTATCGTGCATTATAGATTTAATTAAATGAATGCAATCAAGGAAAAACGACCACATTCAAAAAGGTGCTCTTTCTTTAAGACAACGCACCGATTCACACAGCATTAGATACGATGCTAAAATTACGTGAAATACACTTCGAATTGGTTGATTATCCACCTTACAGTCCCAATTTAGCTACTAGTGACTTTTTTTATAAAATGGTAAGCCGCGCATAATCGCTTCTATACACGGTTCGCCGCTGCCTCGCGGCTTGTTGGCCCTCCACAGTGTATGTACCCAGTACTGAGCGACTGGATGCCTAAAGCTAGGGTTTCCTAGGACAGCGGTGCCCGTATTTTAACGGCCGTAGTGAACGGTGATGCAGTGGACAGCCGTCGTAAAGGTGACTAGAGTGTGGTTTTCTAGGAAAACGGTGTTATCAACACCATTTAACACCGTTTTCCTAGGAAACCACTCTCTAATCACCTTTACGATGGCTTTCCACTGCATCACCGTTCACTACGGCCGTTAAAATACGGGCACCGCTGTCCTAGGAAACCCTAGCTTAACCGAAAACCTCACCGCACGCTTCCGCAACTTACCTATTCAAATTTAAAATATGGCCAGCAAAATCCCGTTCCCTCATGGACTTGACAGATTCCCTACAAAATACTGCCATGCTTAGAAGATTCGTGTCCAAAATATCTTTGAAATCTTGTGTACTGGATTCTAAAACAAAGAAAGTCAAATATAATTAACAATATTTTGAGTTTGTCCAAATTTTCGTAGACAAGGACTGGATTCAACTCTCTGAGGAGCTGTTTATATCAACAGATTACAACAGAGATGAAGAACTTTTTAGAGAAGGCGATATAGCGGTCCAGGCATCTACAGGGCTTATGACCTGTCATTGGCTGGTTTGAGTGGCCACTTCACACACTGTGTAACATTCACCATTCTGCCCATATTTGAACATCCATATTCCTTCGATTCTTTTATATGTTGATGTTTGTGAAGTTAAAGAGCTGAAACCTTTATTTATGTGGGTGAGATTCGTGTGATTGAATTATTTCACCTACATATTAGGCAACGCCTGAAATTTTTATTTTTCAATTTTTATACTTCTTCATGGACCAGGTGGATTTATCATAATTATCAAACGGGCACCGCGGTCCTAGGAAATCCTAGCTTTACCCAAAACTTGAAGGTTGGGGGTCGGTAGTGTGTCTTCATAATTACTCGGGAGAGTTTATCTTGAACTATGAAGTCATAATGGAGCTATGTCACTTAAGTACGTAGATAAGTGTACCGTGACGTACGCCTCCTTTTGTAACATTTCGACGTACTTATCGAAAACTTGAAGGTGGGTTTGGTAGTGTATCTTCATAATCGCTTGGAAGAATTTATCCTTAACTATGACGTCATAATGAAGCTATGTCACTTTAGTACTTATATATGTGTACCGTGACGTGCGCTTCCCCTTGTTACATATTGATGTACCTTTTAAAATCTTGAAGAGGGGGGGAGATCGGTAGTGTGTATTCATATTCGCTCGGGAGAATCTATCTTCAACTATGACGTCATAATGAAGCTATGTCACTTTAGTGCGTAGATATGTGTACCGTGACGTACACTTCCCCTTGTTACATATCGATGTACTTACCGAAAACTTGAAGGTGGGAGATCGGTAGTGTGTCTTCGTAATCGCTCGGGAGAATGCATCTTCAACTATGACGTCATAATGAAGCTATGTCACTTTAGTGCGTAGATATGTGTACCGTGACGTGCGCTTCCCCTTGTTACATATCGATATACCTTCTTAAATCTTGAAGGGGGGGGGGGAGATCGGTAGAGTGTCTTCGTAATCGCTCGGGAGAATGCATCTTCAACTATGACGTCATAATGAAGTTATGTCACTTTAGTGCGTAGATATGTGTACTGTGACGCACGCTTCCCCTTGTGACATATCGATGTACCTTCTTAAATCTTGAAGGGGAGGGGAGATCGGTAGTGTGTCTTCGTAATCGCTCGGGAGAATGCATCTTCAACTATGACGTCATAATGAAGCTATGTCACTTTAGTGCGTAGATATGTGTACTGTGACGCACGCTTCCCCTTGTTACATATCGATGTACCTTCTTAAATCTTGAAGGGGAGGGGAGATCGGTAGTGTGTCTTCGTAATCACTCGGGAGAATGCATCTTCAACTATGACGTCATAATGAAGCTATATCACTTAAGTGCGTAGATATGTGTACCGTGACGTACGCTTCCTCTTGTAACATTTCGATATACTTACCGAAAACTTGAAGGTGGGTTTGGTAGTGTATCTTCGTAATCACTCGGGAGAATTTATCTTCAACTATGACGTCATAATGAAGCTATGTCACTTTAGTGCGTAGATATGTGTACCGTGACGTACTCTTGCCCTTGTATCGATATACTACTAAGGCAAGATGATCAGTCTAACGCTTCAGGTAAAACAGCTTTTTAAATTAATATTTCATGTCAACCATGTCGAGAACCGAACGTGAGACCTCTTGCATGGTAGGCAAACGCATTGAACACTACTCCACGAAACCGACAATTAACGCTAATAAAGTATTTTTCTGAAAAATAATTATTAAAATATGCTTCTTATACAAAAAAAACCTTGTAGTCGTATTAAATTTTTTTCGTGGTGATTGGCGTATTCGGTCTTATGTGCACCCGCGCGCTCACTACGGACACTACACTTGTTCGCTACGGTTTGAGGTCACCCCGCCCGTTTCGTATTGTTTCTACGCTGCAGATTGTTTGGTTTCTGCGGCAAAACAAAATAAAATAAATCACTCACCATATACTTTGGTCGCACTGCGCATAACACCAGCATTGTTGATCATGACGTCAACGCCTCCATACGTCTTCTTGATGGTTTCAAAGAGGCTCGGTATGGACTCCACTTCACGAACATCAAACTTCATGCCGTGGATGGATCCTTTCCCGTCTGGCACTTGCTTGGATAAATCCTAAAAAGAGGTTTTTAATCTTGAAGTACTGATCGTTATTTAAAGATGGCACGTTCGCAAAACTGACACAAACACTTTGTGTGCAGTTCAGACAATATAAGAAGGTATTTTTGGCTAATTACTTTTTTTGAAGTTTTATTTATTTTAACAAATAAAATAACATACATAGCTCCCTCGGAATATTTGAAAATCTTAATGTAAAATCTATAAAACCACTTTATGTAAAAGTTTTGTTACTATACGCACGTAAACATTATTCTCTACCTTTCGTTACAAATACTTCCAAATTTACTTTTTTAAAACAATAAGAAATATAATTAGCCTAAAAGAACTTGTAAAGATATATTCCGCAATAACTCAATCAGTTTTGGAATATGGGATAATTGGATGGGGATGTGCAAATGACACACTGATCAAGCAAATAATAATTGCACAAAAAGCTTTGATAAAAATTATTTTAAGGGTCCCAATCAGAACTAGCTCCCTCGGTATATTTGAAAATCTTAATGTAAAATTTATGAAACAACTTTATGTAAAAGCTCTGTTTCTATACGCACGTAAACATTATTCCCTACCTTTCGTTACAAATACAAGAGTCACTCCACCCTGATGCTGCAAAAAAATAAATACAACTTTCGGTCAAAGAGGATTGGCGTACTACTCGGTTAAATTGTACAATCTACTTACATCATCCATAAGAACAATAAGTAAGTTCTCACAATATAAAATTGCTATTAAGAAATGGATAGTGGAGGTGGGTTGCGCACGGATCGATGAGTGGATCAAGCCAAATAGGTCAAATGTGTATACTGTTTGTGAAATTTGTTCTATTGGTCTTTAAAAATTGGGTTTGTTTTTTATGATTATTTTGGTTTATATTGTTTATCATGTCAATGATAATTAGAAAAATTGGATTAATTACGTTTTTTTAATTGTTATTATTATGTTAACTTTGTTAAATGGCTAATCTAAGGCATGTTTTACATTTTGTAAAATGTTTCCCTCGGCACGGGACAATTCCAGTGAGGGAACATTATTCTATATAAAAAAAAAGAATACAAACAATGTAAAAGTATAAATAAATTAATTGTATTTTGTTCCCGCAAAGCTGAGGCTTGTCTTCGGGTTACAAAACATTTAAAAAAATATATACATATATATATATGTATATATATATATATGTATATATATAATTAGTAAGTACATAGTTTAATAATGGATGAAGAATTTAATATATTTATGTGCACACTTAAGTTTCACTTGCTGTTTTAAATAAGTTTTTGACTATTTTATTCAATGCATTTAGGTTTTTTTCCACGCGATTTTCAACAGGTATTCAATTAAACAGTTTTGGTACTACACTCCCCATTGTTCTATCTACATAGTAGTTCTTCTGTCGTGGCACCATCAGCTGCTGTGCCGATACTTGTCAGGTCACGATCTGGTGAGTTACTTTGGATTTAAAACTGCAATCGAGGAAATGATCTGTCATTATCTCATACTGACTGTTTGTTTATAGGCAAAACGTCAACATAATCAAATAATATTTTATCGATATCGATTTTTAATATGGGGTGGTGGAAATGGGTTTTCATGACTAGATAGCTGAAACACCAACTAAAAATAAAATAGTAAAAGTAAAAAAAAACACTTTATCTTATTGTTTTACTTGGTAATATACGAACCCAAGTAAATCAAATTCATATTAAAGAAAAATATATAATACTAGCGGACCCGACAGACGTTGTCCTGCCCGAACGTTGATAAAATACTTTTCATTGATAAGTAGGTACCTAGGTACTTGTTTGTGATTGAAATCCAAAACTAAAAATTGTTTATACTGAATTCAAGTAGGTACTTGTTTATGGTTGAATTCCAAAGCATAAAATAAATATTTTTTCAAATACGGATTTTTTTTGCAAACGTCAAACTCCGGTCGTCTCACCAACAAAGGGGTGTACTTATGTAGGAATACGATTTTTAAAAATGTATTGAATTCAATATTATTTTAGTGTTACCAAAATCCAATAAAAAGAAACAAATGGGTACAAATTAAAGGGAGGAAAGAATCTGATTGAGATCCACAAAAAACAAACGCTGTTAGTGAACATTAAAAAACAAACTTTTTTTATACACAAAAAAAAGAACATGTGTCAACAACAATAAAAAAATAAATAAAAAAAATGTAAATAGGGGCTAGATTTCTTATTGTCCATGCGCTCTGTAGCTGCAAGACGTTCTGTTATCTAGCTCAAATATATCATAATTGGAGACGAGGAACCAGAATCCCAACCATCCATGCGCTCTGTAGCTGTAAGACGTGTTGGGATATTTATTTATTGTACAGCGCCCTTGAGGTGATTTTCACAAAAATGGCGCTTAATAAATTATCCAAACATTATTATTATTATTATTATTGACCTCAACTCGCTTGCTTCGAAAAATAGCGTGGATGCTTGGACTAGAGAGAGATAATTATTCTTATGCTGAAATAGAGTCAATGTTCAATATTTCTAGTCTACAAAAACGTAGAACTAATATTGAATGAACTAATAAGAGAATGAGTTTTCTCGTACAACTCCTGGGAATATAATATCATGATATTCATGTCTTATATGTTTTATTAATAAATATATGTTCGGTATACTAAATGGTATAATCGATGTTCCATCATTACTTGGACAAGTAAAATTCAATATTCCGACTCGTAGATTGAGAAACAATGAAGTACTGTTCATCGACCAGCATAGAACAAACTAATTCTCCAATGACCCGTCCTTGTCGTATTGTTTACTCAAGACAAGATCTGGACTTTTTTGGTTTTAGTTTACAACGATTTAAACGAGCACTAAATAAATAGTCCAGATCTTGTCTCGATGTCCCTTATGTTTGTCAATGCTTCTTTTCTTTTTTTTTTTATGTTATAAACTATTTTTTTATTGTAATATTTAAACCTCATAAATTGTAAACATGGACAATGTCCTTTAATAAATAAATAAATAAATAAATAACTCATAGTCTCAATGGATTCAAAAATAGATTAGATTTGTTTCGGAAAAGTTGAATTGTGCCAACAGCTAACTATCATTAAAATACATTTTAGCATATCAGCTTCAAGCTGCTCGCTTAAAATTATAATAACAATTGCAAGAGTAAACCAAAACCACCCTTTATACGATTGTTGTTAAACTAAAAACTAAACGAAAACCAAATAAAAAAATTGGAACTCTCTTGTTGTATGAAAAAGAGCTTAAGGGCTTCTCCAGAGAATAATTTATTACTCTGAGAGTATGACAGATACAAACATATGTAACTTGCTTTCTTCCAACCTAAATCTGCTGTACGGAATTGCCCGCTGTACGGTATTCCCCTCCTCCCCCCTAAACCCAAATATGTTTTCAGTGTTTTTTTTTTGTTTTTTTGTAATATTAATTTTAAAGTCTGTTTATACCTGGATTTGTTCCACTCTCCTAGCCAAGCCAATTACCGTCATTCCAGATTTGGCCAATTTGACAGAAATGGCCGCGCCTATTCCAGAACTGGCGCCCGTCACAACAGCTACTTTTCCAGCCCACTTGTCCATGCTTGACCCCCGTTTCTTATTTCCTAGAAAAAAAACGATAGATTATCGGAAAATGTATAGGGAAAGCTAACTGATAAACGATGATCACATCCTTATTATTATAATTATTGATTGCAAATTATGTGGGTATGCATGGGTCAATATTGTCACAACTTCTACTTCTTTTTACTCATAATTACTGATCACCTCTAACCTCAATATCTTTTGATCACCCGCCACATTTAGACCTCTTGTCGTACATCGCGCATTTATTTCGTTGGATGTGTGCCGCATTATAAACTTTATTTGCGGCAATTTACGTAAAATTGTCGTTTCTGACAAATACGACAAAAAACTGGATTTCACCCTTTAGGGAGTCATTAAGATAAACAAATTATAACAAGGATGGAGACTTCCATATTAACTTCTCTAAAATGTTCTCTCATCCCTCTTTTAATTTGTTAGTCTAGCTTTTATTTTTATGTTAGACAATTTTTTTTTTTACATTTTACATTTTTTTTTTTGCACCACAACAGGCCAGGAGGCCTAATTACAGTGGTGAATTACATCACAGAGCACCCAGGCTTGAGAAAAATCACATTTTAATTTTTGTGTTCTCACCGGGAATCGAACCCGGAACCTTCCGTGCGTGAGTCAAGCGTCTTGACCACTACACCACTACGCCGCCGAATGACGATACAATAAAGGCTCGCAAGAGGCATCAGCGGTACTCGGATGTGGCTTAGCCGACCGTATTGCCTCCGCTCGATGACGGTTGTCACCGGAGTTTGCTGCGTCCGTTCTCTTATTACTTCATTCCTTACAAAGTCAAATCGACGCCCACCCGAGATTCTTCCGGGACACCTATTCTCGAAATTCGGTATTTCGCTGTTTTGGGCCCTAGCGAGCCCCACGATTCGTATCCGTTGAGGAGAAAAGGTGATACAAGCAGGCGATATATAGGCGGCATTTGGGTTTCACTGAGTAAATATCCGATCTCCAGACAGCTTTCATACTGTTGAATGTGCCGCCTGCTATTCCTAGCTGCACTCCCAGTTCTTTTTGAAAGCTGCCATTTTCTGTAACGTGATATCCATCATCCCAGGTATTTGAAACTCTAGACCCTTTCGATGACTCGGTTCGAGGGGATTTTGAGCATCAAGCACTAAATGTAACACGGTACATGGGCTTTTGAAATATTGATCTTTGAACCCATGCATGCAGAGTATCTATTTAGCTTATCACAGTGACCCGAAGACCCCCGACTGAATCGTCAATTATAACCGCATCATCGGCATACTCTAGAGAGTAGAGTTTTTTTTAAATTTTTATTTCTTAAACCTATATGTTTGGATAATTTATATAGCGCCATTTTTGCGAAAATTGCCTCAAGGGCGCTGTACAATAAATAAATATCCCAGCACGTCTTGCAGCTACAGAGCGCATGGACGGTTGGGATTCTAGTTCCTCGTCTCCAATTATGATATATAAAAAATACGATATACAGGAGCTAGATCACGCTAGATCACAATAAAGCACGTCTTGCAGCTACGGAGCGCATGGACAGTAAGAAATCTAGCCCCTATTTACTTTTTTTTTTTTAAATTGATAATGAAGTTTAGAGTTTAAGTGATATTGTAAAAAACGAAATAAAAAACAAATTTATAAAAACAGAAGTTAGACTGCATCAAGTCTTGCAGCTACTGAGCGCATGGACGGTTAAAATTCTAGACCTCATTCACTAAATTTAGATATTTAATGGATGATAACATTTACATAATACGATTTATAAAATATGATAGCTAACATCACAAAAAGTTTTTCAGCTACAAAGCGGATTGACTAGTGGAATTTCATCAGCATAATAATGATTTTAAAAAGTTTAAAAAGTTTACAATAAAAATAAAGAAAACACAATAATAATACATCGAGCAAAGAACTTAAGTTGGATATTTGCATTTAATTTACTTACATACTCGTATACACGGTTCTTCAGGGCCAGACCGCAAAAATTCCTAACATTCCTCATGGCAAGCTTTAAAAAGAAGCTTAATAATTCTTTTTCAAAAAGTTTCGTATATTTGGTTCGCTAGGAAAGCCCTGAGTACTGAGTAGGTGTCTTCACCAAAAAGTACCAAGAAAATAGGGAAGCAGAAAGTAAGAAGACGACCCGGATATCCCTGACTTCTGAAGCTAGGAATCTGCCTATAAAAGCCAATATTAAGGGGGGTGACGAATTTCGCGGGGCATGGGGTTGTGGAGGTCATCACCATCAAGCCGTAAAGTTGGCAAGGCCGAACACCGTTCTGGCTCGCAACGCGTAACCCGACGCAACGTCAGCTCGGACAAGTAATTAAATGTCGTGCAGCGAAATAATATGCACGTTTCATCTTGGCATTTCGTGTCGTCCGTCCACCAGCTCCTCGCCAGTGTTCGCTATTGTAAATTCCTTCGCTACAAAATTGTATGGATGCAACTCGTGTGTATCTACTCAATAAATAAATTCAATTGTAATCCATTTTTCTCATTTAACCTCGAATCAATTCACGCGCACTCATCCATACAAATGGTGACCCCAACGTGATTGTAAATACGCACTTTTAAACATTTAATTTACAATCTTTATTTTTTCTTTTCAATGATCGCGTGGTTGGGTAACGAAAAGTCGATTTCCCGCTCAGCTTTGCCAAAAGGAAAATAAGAAGCAGAACCTTTCAAGTCTGGAACGATTGTTATTTGAGTGAACCTACCGGAAGTATAACTAAAATGTTTTTCCCTACCATTCTCCATGCCTATGATTTCAGGAGAGTGCAGAATGCTGGCTACGAGCTCACCCAGATGCTTACGGGTCATGGTGGCTTTATGAGCTACCTGCATCGCTTTAATCTCTCCGAGATCTGCCAATGCGACGATGAAACTCCTCAAGATGTCCCTTACCTGTTGATGCATTGCCCCCGTTTCAGCTTTCAAAGACAACAGCTGGAGGAGCGATGCAGAAGCCTGGGTGAAGATCTATGCTACATCCCATCGGTGATAGCTAATAAAGAACTCACACGAGAGGTAGTATCATACATGGTCAATATAGTACAGGCAATTGGTAAAATAAACCAAAGTAGGGAACAAAATGCCGAACCCTCCTCTAGCGGAACGGAAGGCCTGTTGACCACTGCCAACAGGCCGGCTTCTCCTGAAGAGTTTTGAGTGGTTTCCTCTCCACATGAGCAAATGCTGAGAAGTTCCTGATGGGCCCACATTAGTATATCCTTCCTGATCCCAACAGTTTAGATTAATTTAAAGAAATTTAATTGCAAAAAAATCCACTTTTGAAATATAAACGAAAGGTAAATAATAAAGCAACTTCCACATAAAAAAAAACGAAAAGTCAAAATGAAAAGTGCATATTCTTTCGCTGCAAGGCGTTTAATTACTTGTCCGAGCTGACGTTGCGTCGGGTTACGCGTTCGAGCCAGAACGGCGTTCGGCCCTGCCAACTTTACGGCTCGGCGGTGATGACCCCCACAGAACTCCACACACCTTAACCTCAAATCAATTCACGCGCACTCATCCATGGGGTAAGCACGGGTGGCTGAGGGATGTCAGAAGGGCATCGCGTTGGAAGGCGAGAGTATGCAAACCTTCTACACATACACATGTTATAGGAGTGGTTAATACGTAACTATTTTGTAAGAGCAGGATAACAATATGCGAAAAAATGAATAGGGATTAAAGTGGGTGCTATAATTGTTGAAAAATCATTATTTTTAAATACCTGTATTTCAAAATATCTCGTCTGTTTGCCATACGCTGTAACAACACCGTCTGCTGAGGGATTTGCAGTAGTATTTTAAGACTCAAAAAATACAATTGTTTGCGGTAGATTGCCCAGAAGTTCCGCCTAGGACAGATTATACTCGCAAGTGCAGACCTAGAATAAATACTCAAGATTTTCCATGCATTTACATAGAGCATTAATTTATTTTTCAATGTCAACGCTACAGTGGCGAACGATGATTTTATTTAGAGGTAAGCTGTAAAAAAAAATATAAATTTGTACGTACATCTTTATATATATAATTCTTCTGTACGTGTGATGTCACTAAACTTCTCCTAAACGTTTCAGCATACGTGCGGTTTTCAGCGAAATGTAGATCTTTGCGCTGTGCGTATTCGTAGATATTAAAATTTTCAATCGAATCTGTGAAAAAAAGTTACAAGCGTAAATCTTTTTTCCATCGACCTACCGGGGTTGCATTCGACGAGAATGCATATACAAAAAAATGGAAGGAAGTTGTTTTTTGCGTTTAAAAAAGTTTGTTTTTGAATGTTTACAAACAACATTCGCTTTTTATGGATCCCAATCAGATTCTTTCCTTCTTTTCCTTATAATTTCTTACGATTTATTTCTTTTTACTGGATTTTCGTTAATACTAAAATAATATTCACCACAATTTGAGATGAACAAGTCACTCAGATACCAACATAATATTAAAATTCCTAAATTCCACACAAGTCATGGTCAAAATAGCTTTGTCTTCAAATGTGTAAAAAATTATAAAAATCTTCCCAATGAACTAAAAACTATTAAAAATAATATATCAATAAATAAATTTAAAGTAAATCTAAAGAAAATTTTTAAACACGTGTAAAAACTACATTAAATTTTAATTAGTATGAATGTATTATTGTTTCATGTTTTTTCTTTATATATCCTATGTTTTTATTTTTTCTGATGTACTCGTATTTAAAATTATATAAAATCTTATAATAAACAATAAACAACTATAACAGTGTAAGTCACTCTCCAAGAACAAGAGTTAGTCTCTTTATTGGAGAGTTACAGTGATAACATTTACTAGATGTGTAAAAGTAGATATGAAATTTATCAATAAAAAAAAATAAAAAGTGCTACGCTGCGTAGCCACAGACTAACAGACCGTCGTATTTTTTGCATTGCGATAGTTGATGGATCGGCAATAACACAGGCTACTTTTTTTCGACAAAATTAATTCATTAACGGATCAATTATTTCGAACTGCGCTGGCACGCCTCTGATTTCAAGCCTCGAACAATAATCTTATAAGTCAATTATTCAGTCGACCGGTTTTCCCATACTTTGTGTGCAATAAACGATCACCATTTCTATGTATCAATCTATATTTTATTTCAAATGGCAATTTATTCCAACCAACAAATAAAGTACAAGTTTTATTTTTATAATTCAAGTAAAAACATATTCAATAGAAAATAAAGATAAAAAAAATGCTAAAGATATATAAAAATATAAATAAATGTATTTGTATATAAATCATCTTAACCTTATACTATTACTCAATGGGCAAAAGGAAAAAGAGGAAAGAGGAAAGGAGGAGAGATTAAGGAAGAAAAAGGCCCCAATTTCATTATATTATACGTTTGTCAGAAGCCATTTGGAATACGCATCTCAGATATGGAATCCCCAGTATGCCATATATGTAACAAGAATAGAAAATATTAAAAACAAATTTATAAAGTACCTAAAATACAAAACCGGTATTTCTTATGTATCAACTCTCACTGCCTCCACCTACCATGGAATCACTTTTCTACAATACCGTAGAGTGTGTGCGGACCAACTACTGCTTCACAAAATGACAATGATTGACAGGAATAGTTGACTGTACAGAGCTGCTTGGTTTAATAACAATACATGTGCCAGCCAGGATTTGTAGACGGCACCACCTGTTACCAATAAGTAAAACATCGTATGTTATAAATGCTTTTTTTCGTAGGACTTTTTAGAGTACAATACAACATTTAAAGATATAGATTACACAAACATCACTCTGTCAGATTTAAATTTTACACTAAAAATGCATTATGTAACTTGGTAGACATTATAATAATAGATATGTACATTTCCCTTCCCCTCCTTATCCTCTCTTCAAGCATCCTTGTCCTAATCCCGCCCAATTTACAATAACTTACTGTTTTTAAAAAAATATTTTAAAAAAATTTGATTATTGAAAAATATTTACGAGTACATGAAAATAACATTTTTATACGTATAAACTTATATTTATTTATTTAATATGAAATATATTTTCTTTACTAGCTTTGTATACTTAGTGGAAATCTGTTATTAGTTCTGAGTTTATACACTACATCTGTTTGTTTACTTTAAATATGTATGTAGAATTGTTGATTTCCCAAATAAAATAAAATAAAATAAAAATAAAATAAAGGAGATGTTTCTTCAGACATTTAATATACGTCATACCTTCACCACAGGAGCGAATCGTCTAAATAAGCGATTATGCACAGCTTACCATTAATAATAATAATAATAGTTTATTAACAAAAATAACAATCACTTTATCTACTACATACACAGTTAGGTAATAGATTTCTCTGGATCATGTCTAGTCCGCCTAACTAGGTATAACCTGTTTTAAGGCAGACATTTTTATGTAAAATAAACAATAATATTACTACCTTCTAGTTAATTAACTATAAAGTTAAATAATATTAATTTATACCATTTATTATGTAAGAATGTTTTTAAGTAATTTTTCAATTTTTCTCGACCTAAACCCAGTTACCATTTTTTAGAAATTTATTCGATTGAATCTGGGTCATGGTTTTGCAATGTTTGACTTTCATTTTCCACTATATTTGACTTTCGATAATATTTTATAGTAACTATGTTTATGGGAAAATAAATACAGGTAAACGTAGTTTTGCGCCGGGTCAATTTACGCCGATTTGCAATTACGCCGGTTGGTGCCAGCGTGGGATTCCCCGGTTCGGCCACACCAAACGACCGTAGGCGTCGCGATTTTAAAAGCAGACACACTTTTACACGTTGTTTTATTCTATTACCGTGTACGCGAGCAGCTTATTGCGTGTGCAAAATTGTTTCGTTTTGTTTTTAAGAAAAATAAAAAGGTATGATTATAATTTTAATCTTATCATTATTAAAGTTAAAACAATATTAGAATATTCGTAGTTTATGATATGATTCTGTAAAAAAGGAAGCAACAATCAAAGTAAATGAAATTGGATGCTTTGATCAAAAAAATTGAGAGAATTTCATTTAGTACCGACGAACTAGTGAATTA
The DNA here is from genome assembly GCF_059751315.1 of Micrasema longulum. NCBI lineage: Eukaryota > Metazoa > Arthropoda > Insecta > Trichoptera > Brachycentridae > Micrasema > Micrasema longulum. Next base: position 48,407 of record NW_028279509.1, on the reverse strand, counting down.
GTATTTATTAGAAAAAATCATTATTTATTTTGTAAAGGAATTTAAAGTGTATTTATTAAATACATTTACAATTTATTTTGAACATATATAGAGTGTGTATTAAATAAACACGTTAGATTGCTCTAAAGCTAGGGTTTCCTAGGACAGCGGTGCCCGTATTTTAACGGCCGTAGTGAACGGTGATGCAGTGGACAGCCGTCGTAAAGGTGATTAGAGAGTGGTTTCCTAGGAAAACGGTGTAAAATGGTGTTGATAACACCGTTTTCCTAGAAAACCACACTCTAGTCACCTTTACGACGGCTGTCCATTGCATCACCGTTCACTACGGCCGTTAAAATACGGGCACCGCTGTCCTAGGAAACCCTAGCTTTAGCATTTTGACCTAACCTAACCTTGTATCTTCTATGATATTTGTGTTCATTTTACGGCCATTTTATTTACGCCGGTGTCTCTCGGAACGAACCCCCAGCGTAAAACGACGTTTACCTGTACAATAATTGTTACAATATTTTGAGTTCATATTTTGTTGTTTGTAGACGAAAGACTGGATTTCCCCCCCTCTGATCCGAGAGTCCGCAACACTAGCCACCCAAATCCAACCCAAATCAAAGAATATAGTAAAGGTTAACAAAATATATTTTAATTATAATTTTATCAAAATCATTATTTAACTTTTGTGAGTACTCAGATAAAAATCCTACAAAAGGAAATAGACTGAAGATTGGCGCGTTGGTCTCACGGTGTACCGGCTAAATAAATAATTGTAAAACAATAAATATCGATCCACCGTATCGTATTTTATCATGCCGGGTAGATTTTCGCCGCGGTGTGAAATGGGCCAATCACGCGATGTCACGCAGTGGGCTCGTGGTTTGCACGTGCACAGCGGTCCAGTCTCCGTGAATTAACGATCATTTTTTGTAGGTTACCAATAAAAAGAATCACCGCTCGCCGCTGCTTCACCATGGCGGTATCTCTGACAACCGCTAAATCACTTCTTCATTGAATTTATAATATCAGATTCACAGTCGGGTTAACAGATTTCCATACAAATGATTCTCTAACAATACAGAACAGGGCCATCGGGTTTTCTCGTCACGCACAGTTGAAAGTAATTTCAATACTTATTTGCAATTAGGATTCTAGGGACATATTGCAGTTTCGGCCGATTAAACGACTTTCGGCCAAAATCCCGCGATCGGGATGTGTCTGATAACATTATTAGCATCCACTTGTTGGAAAGGCGTTTTGATCCTCCCCACAAAACAAACAAACCATCACGCCCCCCGTAGAGGTAGGCAGAGAGGACACAGCGCCACATCATCTATTACAATCTGACTTATTGCCTTTTAGCACCTGGTGCTCATCCAATAATCTACATCTCAACTTAAGTAAGTGCAAGCTTATCCAATCATATACGACTACTCACTGAACGACGAAATATTATCATCTGTGTCTAGTATACGAGATTTGGGTATCATACTTGTCACTAAACTTTCTTTTACAATTCATATTGAACATGTTATCAATAAATCCTTAAAACTTCTTGGGTTTATTAACAGAAGCACAGCTGACTTCAAAAACATCAATACCCTTAAAGCTCTCTTCTGTCCCCTAGTTCGCCCGCACCTAGAGTATTCCTCCGTTATCTGGTCTCCATATTATGATGTTCACATCAAGAATATTGAATCAGTTCAACATCGATTTTTAAGAAAGATAGGCTGGAGGTTGGGCTTATCCGGAGACCTATATACGTATAATGAGTTAGAAACTACTTTGAATATATCTTCTCTTCGAGACCGTCGAAATAAATCCGACCTTCTAGTCCTATTTAAAATTCTCAACTCACTCTTTGATGCGTCTGAACTTCTGAGCTCGATAAAATGAAATATCCCAACTAGAAACCTCAGACAAAACTGACTCTTTCATACCGATAACCGTAGAACTAACTATGGTTTCCATTCCCCTATGCCCAGAATTCTCAGGTCTGCTAACAAACATACCAGTCTTGATTTCTTTGATAACAAGTTGTCTTCTTTCAAACGATCACTGAATCAAATTCAATTATAAACACCTCTCTCCCGCTTCCACTCCCACAAAGTCTACTATAAACCATTGAGTCCTTCTAATTTTTTTATAATAATTTTCCATGTATAAATGTGTCCATAAAAATGCCCATTGGGCGTATATATAAATAAATAAATCACTCTGTCTTTGCACACAGACCTCACTTCCTGTACATTCATGCGTCTCATGCACGCACGCCGATTATTCCTACTCTTGACATGTCCATCTTCAAGTATTTGATGGACTCGATCGCGCCATGTCTTTCTCGGTAGTCCTCGTTTTCTGCATCCATCAACATTCGCATCGTTTAAATTTGTTACAACAGAGAGGGAAAACATTATTGAGAAGGGAATATGGAAGTCTAATCCATCCAGCCAGTCTGCAAGCATTTGGACATACTCAAACATTGTTGGATTCGCATCGTTCTTGTGGATCCTTTTAGCAGTTCTTTCGTTGTCCATTCGCTCTACATGTCCAAACCGACGCAGCACCCCTTTCTTGATTCTGTCGATAATGCGGGTCTCAGCCTTACACGGTTCACGGATCTCGACATTTGTGCACCTATCATACATCTTTTTACCACACATTCGCCCGAGGGATTGCATTTCGACAGTTTTTAACCTACTCTCGTTATTTTTCAAATTCCATACTTCGCTCCGGCACTAGAACTCCATTGTGAACTGCTAGTTTTGCCTCCTGCGACAAACAATTGTTTGCCAAGGTAGATTTCAGTGCACCATTCACCCTGTTCCCGGCACTCACCCTCCTTTCCATCCCTAGTAAACATACTTCCCAGATACACAAATTCGTCTACCCGATTCAGAATATCTCCGTTCACACTGATCGACTGATCTCACATTTATAGTCCTTAAATGTAAAATGATTAGAATGACAGTTGTCAGAAAAATTGACGACATAACTTTGTAGTAACGTCAAAGGAGTTATTTATATTGACACACGAGAAATCATTTGTATCTGGCGTGTTCATTTACTTTTTTAATACAATGCTTGAAACATAAAAATCAACATTAATGTATAAAATCAGCTTTGAAACTAAAATAAACCTAATTTTAACGAAGTTCTTACAAGGTTACATCATTTTGCAAAAGCGTTAGAGATGGGACAAATTGATCAATGTAATTCATTTGATGTTGTTCATGAAAAAAGTATAAATGTCTCATTTTTTGGTGAATGGTTGTGTTAAACACACTATAATAGCCTTGTTTTTGCGTTTTTAATATCAATTTTCGGAAACAGAGTTTCATGATTTCATGAAATAACTGATAAAATCGATTTGTGATCAGTGATCAGTAATTTCCCATCATTAATGAAATTAGTTTGACAGCTGTCACTCTAATCAAGCTTTATTTTAAGGACTATAGTTACATGATATTTTCGTCCCTTTAAAAAACCATCACTTTGGATTCATCAACATTCATTAGCAAATGGCCTTTCTTGCATACATCGTAGACTTTTGTTACCAAGAATGAGGAATTCCACGGTTTTCTAATTGTTTTTTTCTATTAGTGTACAATTTAACTAAGTAAAAATATATATATTTTTTGTGCGTTATTTTCAAAGATATGATTTTTTAAAGTTACATTTATCAAATACCGCGCCAAATGACTGTAATCAGTGTGTCACTTTTCAGTAGTGACGTCATGAAACGGTTGGCGTTCTTACTTTCACTGACCTGTCAAGAATCTACGGAACATTGCTTTGATTACTTCATTTAGTTGATCGTAATTTGCTCATTTCTATATTATGGTTGTTTTTTCGAACGTTTCGATTTAGAAAAACCTAGAAAGTTGACATAATCTCCGGTTGAAATGTCAAATTATACTACTCTTTTTTTTCTATGGTCAAAACGTTCCTTACAAGGTGCGGAGGCTTTAAAGCGGAAACCGGAAACGTAGATATAAGGAGTGACGTCATTATTTACGATTTTAAAAAGAATACTATTTTTTAAATTTTTTATTTATTTTTGCGTGCGTTTTTGAGATATTTCATCCTACTCCAAAATTTTTAAATATTCACGTGTACACGAAAACATTTTTAAAATTTAATTCCGGGTTGGGCTGGGCTGGAATTCCTCATTGCGGGTCTTCATTGCTGCTAGCAAGAAGCACGGCATCATCAGCATACAGAAGACAGTGGCTACTTAAGTTTTGAGAGAGACAAGTAAAAACAAGTATTTATAATCAAAAATGGCTTTATTGTTTTTCAAAATATTCTCCTTGAAGTTCAATACACTTTTGCATGGGTTTGAACTTATTTTCGAAGCACTTTTTCCAGTCCGATTGAGGTACATGTGACACTTCTAAAACATGTGATTTGAACGTATCAACCGCTTCTTCAGTCGTCGAAAAACATTAACCTCGCAATTTATTTTTGATACGCGGGAATAAGAAAAAAATCATTGGCTGCCAATCAGGACTGTGCGCCGGATGACCCATCAATTCAGATGTTTCCACAGTGGAGCCGCATGGACACTATATGAGTTAGATAAGAAAGAGGAATTGTGGATGGGTATTAAGAGAGTGCCTTGAGAATTAGAACGAAGAGTTAAACCATGAACTGATGGGCGCTGACGGAGGTATATAGGAGCGTTAGGACTATGAAGTACACTGAACAGAAGTGAGAGGGAGTGATAGTCTCTCCGCTGTCTAATTTTGAGCCATTTAAGTTGCCTACGATAATCAGAAATGTGGTCATATTTCTTTAGACTAAAAATGTACCTTATACATGTATTCTGAAGTCGTTCAAGTTTATCGAGTCGCTCTGCTTGTACGAGAGTGCATTTAGTATTAATGGGTTAGAATTTTTGCAACCTTCTATGTGAGTGAAGACTGAAAAATATTTTGCGGCTTAATTCATTAGTGAGCATTAGAATATATTGATAAAAACGCACGTAAATCGGCCCAGTAGTAACTCAGTCCATCGAGATATAGATTACTGTGCTTAGCGCGCCGTTCATAATTTAATTATATTAAAATAAAACAAGATATAATTTTTACATAAATATATTATTTATTAATTTCATAATCACATAATTTCACCCTTTCCAGAAACAAAATAAGGTTCAATCACAAGCTAAATACATACATATTTACTGTAGAATTCTGTTAAAGTAGCCACTGGTCTATACAAGTGTATTCCTTCGTGGTTTCTGCCGAGATACAAGGAATGAGACAGAGAGAGTCAGACAGGTTTTTCTGTTTCCATCACTCATCCCACTAGACGGATGCCCCTCTGCCGAGGCCCTGCACCGGCAGCGCCCCCCGGCAGAAGAATTTCTCTAAAGGGGCCACGGGAGATTCTCTACGGTCAGCCAAACTGTCGTGTCACTATTAAGGCTGTAGCCTGGTAAAACGAACGCAAAATGAGGAAATCATACGATTTTGCCATTTTAAAACAAATGTTTTTTTTAACCGCGCAATAATAAAATAATAAAAAAACATAAATTAGATAAAAACAATATTTTTGAAAGGTATTTCGGTTGAAAAATATACCTCAAAGTTTTATGTAACTAAAATATAATTACTTTTAGACTGGCAGATTATGCCATTTCAAATTTTGATTAAAAAATAAATAAAATTGACATTTTTCATGATACTGTCTCAGCTTTTGCGAATAATCTCTTAGGAATAAATCTTATTTAAAAAGTACACACGTATAACTTATTTTTTATTGCATTGTATACTGTATAAAAAAATATTAAAATATATGTATTACATCTTAATATATAAATCTATTTTGTGTAATTCTATAATTGAATACATATGAATACCAGAAACTTAAAAGGGTGTAAGTGCCATAAATAACGAAAATGATTTTATTTAAGAAATGGATAGTATGTGCCAAGGCCAATGTCCTACAGAAGGGTATAAATGCCATTGTAGTACAAATAATATTTTATAAAAAATTCTAAAGATGGCGTTGGTTGTAAGTACCAACATCTGTTTTCCTTTAAAAGGTGTTAAGTGCCATCGCCAGTCATATGCTATTTGTATCAAAATGGTTGACAATGAACCGGTCTCTGTGAATAGTGGTGGCGTTAAAAGACGTAAAAAGGGGGAAAAAAGTGCCCAAGTGGCCCGAAAGAAGCTAAAAGATTCTGGACAAGAATATTTTACATCCAATAGAAAGTTGATTCCTGCAAAACGACCCCCAAATCAAGAGGTTTGTACATTGTTTTAAATCTTCACCGGTTGTCTCTACTAGATAAAATGTCACTCATCATGCGCTAGGGATGTGCCAACCTGTAATTTTCTGCCAACCATGACATAGTTTAAATGGAGTATTTGTATTGAATTCAATTTTTTAAATCTCCCGGTCAGAGGTATTTGGGTGAAACTTTATTTTTACTTGTTTTTAGGAGAGCAAAAAAAAGAATTTAAAAATATATTTTTTATTATAAATTCGTTTAAAGATAATTAAACCTTAATAATTATATTTTCATGGATATTTTCGTAAATATTATTATTAATGTGTAAATAACTATGTTAACGGCATATCAGAAAATAAGTTACGCCCTAATGATTGCAACCGGGAGAAATTACTATATCATTATTACACTCCACCACATTTAGTTCCTCTAGTTTAGTTTCTACTGAGTGATAGATATTGACCCTAAGTCCCTAAGATACGCCCACGGTTGCGTACCTATATTATCTATGTTGCTTTCATTCACTTCATTTTTTATTTTAGTGTATCTGCAAATGCAGCTATAACTGCAAAGAAATACCTTTCGAACAAAAGATGTCATTGTTCACGGAATTCTATGCGTTAAAAAACAATGAAAAGCAATCTTCTTTTCTGATGGGATTAATCCATTTGACAGAAATTAAAAGAAGAAGGCATGGAACCTATGAATCTCCTGCTCTAAGTAGGCAACAATGCACCGCATATTATATGCTTCCAGATGGCAAGGGAAATGTTGTCGGTGTGTGCAAAGCAACGTTCATGAACATTTTTTCCCTTTCTCCAAAAAAGATTCAAGTACTACTCGATAAAAAGAAACAAGGACATACAACCTACTTGGAATCAAGAGGAAACATCAATAAGAAAAAACGAAAATATTCAGACGAAGATGAGGATGAAATTAAACAACATGTAAATATGTTTCCCAGACTTGTAAGTCATTATGGTCGAGCGAGATCAGAGAAAGAATACTTAAGTCCAGATTTAAATATACATCGTTTGTTTAAAGCATTTAAGATATCTTTTCCGGAGTCAAAAGTCACATATAAGTTCTACTCTAAAATTTTTGGAAAGGAGTTTCCGAATTTAAAATTTGGCCAGAAACGAACTGATACATGTGCAACGTGCGACCTCTATGTTGCTAAAATAAATGCCGATCCATCTAATAAAACAATACTGAAGAATCAACTTGAATTACACCATCGAAAAGCAGAAAAAGCAACAAAACAGATGTCACTTGATATAAAAAAATCACAGATGCCGAGTAGTAATATATGCACTGCCGCCATGGACTTGCAACAAGTTTTGCTGACACCAACTTTAACTCATGGGCCCATGTACTATTCGCGACAATTATCAAATTTCAATTTGGGTGTGCATATCGAAAATACCGGTGATGGGTATATGCTTATGTGGCATGAAGCTATTACAGGAAGAGGGGGAAATGCGATAGCATCCTGCATTTACAAAATGTTTTCTAATAATTTTATAAGAAAGGAGAATCTCATCATGTGGAGTGACAATTGTAGTGGACAAAATAAAAATAAAATGATGATATTTTTATGGGCATATCTTGTGTATAAAAAAGTTTTTACATCGATAGAGCATAAATTTTTAATGAGCGGGCATTCATTCCTTAGCTGCGACAGGGACTTTGCTTTAATCGAAAAAAGGAAACGAGTAACACATTCCATTGTTCCTGCAGATCTTGTTGATATGATGAAAAATACTCGTGACAAGCAGCCTTTTAATGTTATTTCAATGACATCACATGATTTCATGGATTTTAAATTGGCTGCCGAAACATTTTTGAATACTACCACAATGCAGATATCGAAGGCTCATCGCTTGAAATTCGTAAGTGATAATCCTTTCGTTGTCAAAATGAAAGAGACCCACAACTCTATGGAGCCCTGGAAAATTGTAAGATTATTGAAGAAGAACAAAAAGTTATCGGATTTAGATAATTATTTCTTACCCATGCTGAATTGCAAGAGCAAAATAACAGAAGATAAGAAAAAAGATCTCAAAAATCTAATACCTTACTTGCACACGGAAGAACATAAACAGTTTTATAATAGAATTTTAGATATACACGATGTTGGGTGCTAAATAGTAATTATACTGAATTATAAATACCATGGGAATTTTCATCGTCGTCACATCACTATTATAGATAGATGAAACAGTGGATGTACCTATTTCTTTATTCTCACTAAGGCACTAACACCTTTATTGCTTTAGAGAGCAGGGCACTTTGGCCCTTTTAAAAGAAACTAACAACGGTACATGAGACTTTCTTTTAAATTATTTGTTTTTTTGATTTTATACTTAGTTTAATATGTCTTTTTTATATATTTTTTACTAAACTACATTAAAATATGCTCTTTTGTTGATTTGGCATAAAAATAAAATAATGTTTTCTTTGAATTATTATGTGTATTTTTAATTTCCCGTCTGCTTTCCTTTTTTGTCCATGGCACATAGAGCCTTTTAAGTTTCTGGTATTCATATATGCATGTCAAATTGTATCTACGAATGCTTTCAAATTGTATGTTTTCTAGTGTGTATCTTTGTTGAATTACTTAATGAAATAAAAAAAATAAAATGAAAGTTTGGCTTACTTTGAAGAGTCTCTTGTGGCCGCTTAAAGCAAATTTTGCCGCAAGAGGCGCTGTCGGTGCCCAGGCTAACATTTTTCAATACAATAGGGTAGCATTAGAACAATAATTAAATTAATTTATCTACACAGAAAATAAATTCATATTCAAGTTAATGTTAAAACGAGATCATTATAAATAAGTGCATTTTGACAGCGAATAAACGCTTAGAATAGTCACAGATTGGATCCCCCGATTCATCGTCAACATAGATTTTATCCAAGTACGTACTTCATGCGCTTTTGGGGAAATCAAATCAGTTTTTACTAGGCAGAGTACGAAGGATACATATCACATTAATGATATCTATAATCAGTAGGCGTCTTTGACATTCCGGCGATTCTCTGTGTTTGATTTTGTCGAGACTCCTCGGGCACCATGAGGTCGCGTATTGTGGACAGCAATGGGGATTCGCCCAGAGCGGGGGAATAATGTGAGGCAACAGAAGCTCTAAAGAGATGCTTTTCATCAGAGATGATTAATTTGAATGAAGATAATATGATGCATTCAATGAATAAATTCATTCGAATGAGGCAAGAGTAACTCTAGAAAGATGCTTTTCATAAGGGATAATTCATTTGAATGAAAATAATGAGGAACTTCAGCCCTACGGGAAATTGGATACAAAAAATGTTTTCTTACGCGGGGTAAAAATTAGAGCATTAAATTGTACTACAAAGTTTCTTGAAAATGTACAGAAAAAATAATAAAAAATACTTTGATAAAAACGCACTACTTTAAATGACGTCACTGGTTCATGTGAATCAACCTATGATCTGAGAGCTATGGAAGATTTCCGGTCTGCTTGTCGCTTCTGGACCAATAGGAAGAACTGAATGAGAATAAGCGGAAATGAACCTCTGACGTTACACGCGGAGTTATTTCAGAAATACAAAACTTTGAAAAATCGTAGCGCCGATAATACGATATATAAAAATTAAAAAAAAATTTTTTTGATTTAGTTTAACAGTCTATTAACAAATAAAAAATTCAAAAAAAAACACTGAACTTCCTCATTGAAACTACACTGAACACTTAATTCATTCGAATGAAGCAACAATAGCTCTAGAGAGATGCTTTTCACTAGAGACGATTCATTCAAATGAATCGAATACATTCGATTACTTAATTTATTTGAGTGAGGCAACAGTAGTTTTAGAGATATGATTTTCATTAGAGATGATTCGTTCAAACGAATCAAATAAATTTGATTACTTAATTCGTTAGAATGAAAATTTTCGAATGCATTCTATTACTGAATAAATTCTAATGAAAAAAATGGAATGCATCCGATTACTAAATTCATTCGGATGAGGCAACAGTTGTTTTAGAGAGATGCTTATCATTAGCGATGATTTATTCGAATGCATTCAATCACTAAATTCATTCGAATGAGGCAACTGTAACTCTAGATAGACGCTTTTCATTCGAGATGATTCATTTGAATGAAAATAATCGAATGCATTCAATCACTAAATTCATTCGAATGAAGCAACAATAGCTCTAGAGAGATGCTTTTCATTGGAGATGATTCATTCAAATGAATCGAATAAATTCGATTACTAAATTCATTCGAATGAAAACAATCTAACGCATTCGATTACTAAATTAATTAGAATGAAAATAATATTCGAATGAAGCAGCAATAGCTCTGGAGAGATGCTTTTCAAAAGAGATGATTAATTTGAATGAAAATAATCTAATGCATTCAAAGAATAAATTTATTCGAATGAGGCAACAGTAACTCTAGATATATATGATTTTCACTAGAGATGATACATTCAAATTAATCGAATAAAAATCGATTACTAAATTTGTTCGAATGAAAATAATAACATGCATTCGATTACCAAATTCATTCGATTGAAACTAATGGAATGCATTCGATTACTAAATTCATTCGAATGAGGCAACAGTAACTCTAGATATATGATTTTCACTAGATATGATTCATTCAAATTAATTGAATAAAAATCGATAACTAAATTTGTTTGAATGAAAATAATTAAATGCGTTCGATTACTAAATTCATTCGATTGAAACTAATGGAATGCATTCGATTACTAAATTCATTCGAATGAGGCAACATTAACTCTAGATAGATGCTTTTCATTCGAGATAATTGATTTGAATGAAAATAATCAAATGCATTCAATCACTACATTCATTCTAATGAAGCAACAATAGCTCTAGAGAGGTGCTTTTCATTGAAGATGATTCATTCAAATGAATCGAATAAATTCGATTACTAAATTAGTTCGAATGAAAATAATCGAACGCATTCAATAACTAAATTAATTAGGATGAAAATAATATTCGAATGAAGCAACAATAGCTCTAGAGAGATGCTTTTCAATTAGAGATTTCGCGGCCTTTCCATTACCCAGTAAATCTCTAAGTTTGAACTGAACCAAACCGGGGGATAAAAAGTATCTCTCTAGAGCCGCTGTTGCTGCATATTTTTTCCCTGCTCCCGTTCCGGTCCACGTTACAGTTAAAGTTAAAGACGGAGAAACGCGGGAATGTCACGTAAAAAAAAGACACCGATTAAATTACAAATATAATTAACATTGTTCGGTTTCTGGCACTAGTCAGTAGAATTTAAGAAAGCAAATTAAAAATGCAATCACATGTCATTTTTGCGCTTTATTAATCTTCTAAATCCTCCGAGGGTTAGTTTCAAAATTAGCACGTGTAAAAAATCGATAATTTTTTTAAAATGTTTTCTTGTGAAAAGCATTAACGAGATTTTTTTTCAAAATCTCATCCATTGAAACAATTTAAGATGCAGAAAAGACTTTAATTATAATAATAAACATACTTAATTTTTTTACCAGTGATCGGTTTCATTGCGAAGGACATCGTCTGTCAATTGGCTGCCGGGAAATTTGCTTTCAGAGACTCGCTCAATTACCCACGGTCCGGGGACATGGCTTTCGAAGGAACTGCCAACCGGCGGCCCCTGTTATAGTTTTCATAAAATTAACACGCACATAACTCAAATACATTTTTATTATACAACTTCATAAAATTACATATTTTACATCGGTTTTTATTGGAGTAAAACCTCGTTTTTACGTTCCTCAATTTTACGTTTTTCGAGTTTTACGCCCAAATGTTTAGTTCCCATTTTTTTACGCACATTCTCATTCAATTAAAGTTTTTCATAGCCCCGATTTTACGTTGAAAAATTTTCGAAACTCGTTCGATCTGTCAAAAGACGCCGAGCCGCGCGCCGCCGCGTTCGCCCACAATGGCGAATAAAATCAAGGTAAATAAAAAAAAAGTGTAAATTGCTGTCTCAAACTAAGTTCAAAGTAAGGTTTGAAATTTCAAAAAAATATTTAAAATATTTGGTTTTTGACATAATCGGTTAATACAATCTTTTGAGAACAATTTGGCACAAAAACACTTCGATATTCGCAAAATTGTATTTAGGAGAGCCAAAAATGTAAGGCCGTGCACGGCCGGCAGAGTGCCAGTAATCCTGTTCCAAAATGTTGACTGCGTTTTTCTTAAAGCGTAGTGGTTACACAGATAAAGAGAGACAGTCAACACTGTTCTGGCATCGAGACAACACTATAACGTAGGAAAAAAGGTCCATAACCTTTTGCCAGAATCGTGGAAAGACGGGAGTGTTGTCAAGTTACGGAAGGTGTTGACCTCGCTCTTTCGTGACATTGGTCGTAAGGAGTCAGAAAAGTTGATACATGCCACGGATTGGAGAACCTTACTTAATTAATAAAATTTAGTTGGGCTGGAATTCCTCATTATCAATGTTTTGGAAATTTCAAAGCATGTTTTGTTTATCAAGAATGCATACAAAAAAAAAAAAAAGAAACTACAAGATTCAACATAATTACCTGGAATATGTCCATGTACTTGTAATTTTCTCAAACTGAACGGTGTGGGTGGGTAGGAAGAAATTGCCTTAAGGCAATATGCCCGCCCTGATATTTATGTAAAGTGTTAAATAAATAAATAAATAAGGTTCCCAGTGAGAGCACAAAAATCAAAAACGATTTTTCTCGAGCCTGGGCGGTCTGTGCTGTAATTCGCCACTGTAATTGGGTCCCCCTGACCTGTTGTGTATAAAAAAAACCTAGAATAGTCTTCCACCAGTCGACGATGTCGGTCACGACAAAACCCGGTCGCAGGTAAAAAATTATAAATAAAAGTGTCTTAAAACTATGTGTGTATTTTTATTATTATAATGAAAATGCAGTTCTTGCTAAAAAATGGCAGTACAAAAACCCAATCTATCAAAAAAACTTCAGTCTAAATAGATTTTTCTCGCGTATCTTTTGAAATCCCCCAAGTAAAAGAATTAAAGAATGCGTCAATTTCCGTCGACCAATTTCCGTCTGGTTTTGCAGAGAAACAGCCGTTTGGCCAGTTGCACGGCCCTGTGCTTCCCGAAATCCGCGACGCGGCTCGGCAGCGAGCCGTCGGGCGCGGGAACGGCGTACATTCGCCCCGCGGCGGACGCGGACCGCGGCATCGGGGCGCGCGGCCGCGGGTCGGCCCCGCGGGTCGGCAGCGTCGCGCACGAGCGCGCGGAGGGCGCGAGCGGGCGGGCGGCGAGCGCCGCGGGCGTGCTCGGCAGCGAGCGGCTGCCCGGCGCGCGCGCGCCCGCGGCGGGCCGGGCGGCGCGGGGGTGCCGCGCGGGCGCCGAGTGCGGCCGGTGGGGCGGGACGTGCGCGGCGGGGTGCGGGGTGTGCGGAGCGGGGGGCACGCGGAGCGGGCGCGCGAGCCGGTCTCACGCGGGCCTCTCGCCGCCTTCCTCGGGGCGGACGATCTGGTACGTGAGGAGGTATTCCGGGTAAGCCTGAAACAAACACGATGAAGAAGTTCAGATTTTTTTTTATTCGTTGATAGACTACAAAAACCTAAGAATAATTTTTTTAAATTTTTATGTATCGTATTATCGGCGCTATGATTTTTTAAGGTTTTGTAATTCTGAAATTACTCCGCATGTGACGTCACAGGTTCTCATCTGCTTATTCTCAGTCAGTTCTTGTAAACTGTAATTTTAATAATTAGTACAGTGGAATGACGAGGAAGATGGGACCGACTGAATTTGCTTGTTAGAAGCGTTACTCGTTATATAAGAGAAAGGTTTTTTTTAATCCAATCACCATTGCAAATTATAGATTCAATTGAAAATTTTAATATCAACAAACACGCATAAAGATCTACATTTCGCTGAAAACCGCAGGTAAATCGATTAAGCCGTTTAGGAGAAGTTCAGTGACATCGCACGTACAGAAGAATTATATATATAAAGATATTTAAGTCTAAATGAATATGAAATAAAAATATTTTTAAAAAAACAAATACATATCAACTAATCACAGTCGATGACGAAGATTATCAGTCCCATTGATTCATTTTACTTAAAACAAGATTTAAAAAAGACAGAGTTGTCGGAGAAAGTCCAGAAAAGAGCAACTAAATGGTAGTTTCTCTAAGAAATTAATCATACGAGGACCGCTTAAGGGAGCTCGGGTTAAGTTCACTGTGGGAGCGCAGGCACTTGTGTGACTTGATCTTAACTGAGCAATGTAATGTGCCCGAGTTGAAATCAATGTTCACCATGAATGAAAACCGCCATCTCAGAGGTCATCCATTGAAACTGAACACTGCATCCTTCTCATCCGACCCCGGGAAGAACTTCCTGACCACTGACCAACCGAGTTGTGGAGAAATGGAATGGCCTTCCCGAGAAAGTGATTGGTGCTAGTTCAGCTAATGTTAACTAGATGCACACAGCAATGTATAATGTTTAATAGCCATGTACACTTGCTGGTGTATTATTATTAATGTGGTCTGGTCTCCATTCTATGTCAATCGCGTTAATCACATTGAATCAGTCCAACATCGCTTGCTTCGAAAAATAGCGTGGATGCTCGGACTAGAGAGAGATAATTATTCTTATGCTGAAATAGAGTCAATGTTCAATATTTCTAGTCTACAAAAACGTAGAACTAATATTGACTCCATATATATGTTCGGCATACTAAACGGTATAATCGCTGTTCCATCATTACTGGGACAAGTAAAATTCAATATTCCGACTCGTAGATTGAGAAACAATGAAGTACTGTTCATCGATCAGCGTAGAACAAACTATGGCCTTAATTCTCCAATGACCCGTCTTTGTCGTATTGTTAACTCGAGACAAGATCTGGACTTTATGGTTTAAGTTTACGAGGATTTAAACGAGCACTAAATAAATAGTCCAGATCTTGTCTCAATGTCCCTTATGTTCGTCAATGCTTCTTTTCTTTTTTTTAAAATGTTATAAAGTATTCTTTTATTGTAATATTTAAACCGTATAAATTGTATACATGGACAATGTCCGTTAATAAAATAAATAAATAAATAAAATAAATTAATAATAATTATTATTTAACAGACAGATTTAATTTAATTATTTATTTTATTTTATTAACATAAACGGCAAATCTGCCTTTCACAAACATTTATAATATTAACATATTTGGCGTATCATTATTTATTTTTTTAAAACATGAATTTCTTTATACCCAAGATTTATAAAAAAAAAATTAAACTAAAAATTATACAAGATTTATATTTTAAAAATTAACCTAAAAATTATACAGCATATTCAGTAGAAAGTTTAAATAATAAAACATTCTACAGTAATACAACAAGAAAATCATAAGTACTGTTTCATACAGCTGGGCAAAGTGAACAAAAAACTGTATATTTTATGAAATGCATGAATAAATAAATATAATTACCATTCTCCATCTTTGAAAAAGTTCAAAAGGTTTGTTCTATAGGAACAATACCCTACACTAAATATATCACATACGTGGGAATAACTATTGCCGAGTTCATGAAGTCTGTTTAATATGGCATTACAAGTATACACTGTCCGTGAATTGTTGCTACAAAACGGTGGCACCTGTCTAGTCATTCTTCCAGGCACCCTGAAGTTGATGAGAGATAACAGTTCAGGGCAATCCCATATTGAATTTACAATTTTGAATAAATTTAAAAGGTCTATAATTTTTCTTCTATCGTTTTGACAAATTTAATGTTTTTAGTGAAAAATCATAATTTAAAAATTCATGACTGATTCTAAGTTTAAAATTTATATACCGTAAGAATTTTTTTGGACTTTTTCAAGAGAATTTTGGTGCCAGTTGTAGTAAGGAGTGAGGAGTCCATATTGTAGAGTTATACTCTGACTGATGTCCATAGAATGCAGATTTAGCTATGTTTTAAGTCAAAAATGATTCCGATTCGAATATCCTGTAGTGAGAAATCGAGGCGTGAATCCTGGGTATTGTTGAGATTAGAAAGGTCTCCGAGTTGTAATGAGTATTACCTGCTCGCCGCGGTACACCACGTACTCGGGGAAGGACAGGCCGCCGGGGGAGGGGCGGCCCGCCACGGAGTGGTGGCCGGGGGGCGCGTGGGCCATCTTCATGGCGCTCAGCAGCACGAAGGAGCGCCCCAGGCACACGCGGCACAGCAGCAGCTGTCTGCAACGCGTCAACCTCGTCAGTCCCGATATTATCATTAATGTCGGGACCATCGTCCGCACAAATTTAAAATTTCTTGGATATTTCTTCCCTTAAAACTTCCCTACGAGGGGTTAGGCAGAGAGAATGGACGCCAAACACGTCTATCCTGGCATACATTTATAGCTCCTTCCACATTCAAAGAGGAAAAAAAAAAAAAAGAATTTCAAGGCTTTTAAAAAGTTTTGTAATCATTTCGGCGAATTGATCATGTCCAATCAATTTAATCCCAGTCAGTGAAGAATTCACTTCCCTCTCTTCTCAATCCAATGAAGTACATATTATGAACTTCTGGATTACTTTCTTTCAGCACAAAGATGCTAAGGCTACCAGATTTCAGAGAGCTCTTTCGGGCAGGTTTTCTCGTTTGACAACGAGCAAATTTTCCGTGTATGTGGGCACCGCCAAGGAGACTTGTGTCCTCAGATGCGGTGTGCGGTATGTGGCGGGCAACTCTTCCATCTCTTGAAAACATGCTTCCCTGGTACACAAACTCTTCTACTTGTTCGAGACATTCGTTGTTTACATTTATTATGCAGTCAGTAACCTCACTTCCCCTTTCAAATACCATCACTTTTGATTCACTTTCGTTCATCACCAATTCGCTCTCCCCAAATCACTCATAAGGACGCCCCCCTACACGGCAGATTAAAAGCACTAGGACTTATATCATTGGAAGAGAGTGGACCGATTTCCGGTAGCATTGAGCTTCCTCTTCGCTGAACACTCGATACGTTGGATAGGTCACCTGTGGCACGTGTAGCAGCTGCGGTCCTTGTGCGCGGGACACCCCGTCCCCCCGCCTATGCCGTACACGTACTGGTTGCTCTTGGACGAGTGCTCGGCAAAGTATATTCCTGCGCCAAACATGCCTCCTGGAAACAACGAATACAGCATTGTGAAACGTAGATACGTCAACATGGATTAGACGTGGGTAAGACCCTGTCACCGAGAGGACACGTGTCACTTGATCTGCATCACCAAAGTGACCGAACCTTTTAAGTAGTTCAATTGAACCAATGTATCTTTTAAATATTTAGGTCATCATATCTCCGCATCTTTCGCATCATCGTGTCATTTGTGTCTCCATATCTTTCGTGTCTCTAGTTCGTTTCGTTCTTTCATTCGCTCGAGCCAAACGCGTACGAGCGGTGAATAAAACAAATCATTCTAAACCTTTGGCTGGTTTGTCAGCATGATTTTCTTTATAGATTTGATAATATTGTTCTTTAGATATTATAATATCACAAACCTGTAGAAAACAGATAAATTATTTTATTTACAAAAAAAACGTTGTATTATATATTATCGAAAGTTATATTTCATGCTAGGTTTATTTATGAATGAATTTTTAAAATCCCTTAGAGGTTTACATTTTTTAAAATTAGGTTTTTATATTTATAACGTGTGAAGTTTTAATATATATTATGAAATAAACTAAGGAAAATTAAAAAAATATACATAAATAAAAAAAAAATAAAAACATTAATCGGCCTCTAGCACAAAATGGATAACTGACCTAATAAGTTATTCCACAATTAGGTTGTTATTTTTTACATTGTTTCATTTATAATTATTTTTTAATGTTATATCGTCCGATCGGACTGTTATTCTGAAATTGATATATTTTAATCACTTCATCATTTTAAGTGACTTTTTTTTAAATGTTAATTATTATGGTTTAACACGGGCACAGCCTAATAAAATTATAAAATATGAATGTTTTTATAATGAATTAATAAAATTGTTTCTATAATTATTTATACAGCAAAATAGAACAGAAAAATATATAATCCAATAAACTCGAGTGAACAAACTAACCTCTCGTTCACAGTAGAGGGCATTAATGAAATAAAATAGTAATTCATAAAATAGCATTTTTATCGTGACATTTCATAATTAGTGTCAATTAAATTTCATGTGCGACGCGCGGGAGATAAAGGAGAACAAAGCAGCCAGTCTAGGCATTTAGGTACCTACTATGGATACAGAGTGTATATGTAGGTATCTAACAGTGGCGAATGGTGATTTTATTTACAGGTAAGCCACAAAAAAATATCATATGTTTGTACCTACATAGGAGGTACATAATATAATGTAAGTGATATATACTATAAATTGATATTTTTCTGTGGTTCTGTGTGATACAACAACTCTCATCCATGAAATCAACTCAAACGATGTAACTTCGTGATATATTATATTATATAGATATATTATCCATTACTTAAATATATAATTCATTAAAAAATAAATAAAAAAATTCCACTATTAATAAAGTCCATATTAGGTATTCAATTGAAATGTCAACTGGCCGCATTGTTCTAGTAATTACTAGTGCTAAAAACGGCCGCGTGAAGCGCTATATGTCCCGCAATATGACGCATGAAAGTAATTATGGTCTTATGTCAAAAGTACCATCTCAAAGAAAAATAGTCCTTAAGGAATAATGTTTGAAATACTGTTTTCTAAATCAAGAATCTTCAAATAATTTGTGTAATCTGCAAGTTTAATCTAGGAGAAAAAACCCGCACTGGGGTCAATACATTCAAAATATAGTATACTTATTTGTATGAAAAATAAGCTGGAATAATCGGCTAGTTTCTTGGCTCACCGCAGGCGCTAGGCGCGCTTTATTCAAATTTATATTTATATTAGGATAAAAATACAAACGGTGGAAATGATTTAAAATAAACAGTAATTATTTATTTGTTTTTCTGTAAATAAAGTTACAATATAACATTATTATGGTTAGTCAAATATAATGGTAAGCTGTGTATAATCGCTTCTATACACGGTTCGCCCCTGGTATCTAGTCTACCTCCTAACCACAGGACACCATCTCGTTCAATGAATGAACGAAATGAGCAGAGATCCGTAAGACACGAAGATATGAAAGAGCCAAATGACACAAAGAGCCATTTAGTTCGCGAACTAACTGACCGAGACGAAAGAAACATGTCTCTGGTTCAATGTTTCTGACCTTGTCAGTATGACAGGGTCGTTCGCGAACTACACACCTCTAATATGGGGACCACGGGCGGCTCCTGACCAGCGTCGCCGACCCTACTGATTTTGGCAGCCATCTGCCGATCTACTAAATATGACTGAAAGTCTGCCGATTTTCACTGATTCGGTCGGCCACTATTACAGTAAAACCTTGTTTTTACGTTCCTAAACTTTACATTTTCCTACTTTTTACGCTGAAATGTTTAGGTCCCATTTTTTCCCATACATTCTCATTCAAATATTCCCCCAATAAACCTTTTTTACGTTTTTCAAAATACCAGTTTTAGGTTTTTTTTTTTTTTTAATTTTGTGATAAAAAATATTTTTGAATTTATGATTTTAAATGAGGAATTCCAGCCCAACCCGGAATTAAATTTTTTAAATGTTTTCGTGTACGCGTGAATATTTAAAAATTTTGGGGTAGGATGAAATATCTCACTGGGGTTACCCGTGCCGAGGACACTTAACAATATACTTTTTTGAAATGTTTTTACATTAGAGAATAAACAAAGAAGACAAACTTAATAAACAAAATATTCAGACTGTTTTGAAAACTAGGTATATATGTACATCAATATTATTTATATTACAAAACGCACAATGAAAATAACAAAAACCTAACCTAAGCTATACACTTGTGGAGCAGTTGATTCAATATTGGTTTGGGCGAATGAGACAATCCATTTTACTTCTACCCAGCTCCACTATCCATTTTTTTATAGCCTTTTTAAACATTTTCTCGTTACTAATTGTTTTAATAGATAGTGTGAGAGAGAGAGTATCATTTTCAATGTACTCCATAGTCCTAACGCTCGTATATACCTCCGTCAGCGCTCATCAGTTCATGATTTACCTCTTCGTTGTCATTTTCAAAGCATCCCCTTAATACCCATCCACAATTCCACGCGGCTCCACTGCGGAATCATCTCCCATCCACCATCAGAGATGTTACTACATTATCTCTGTTTAAATCACGTCTGAAGAAACATCTCCTTTCTCTTCCTTAATCTCTCCTCCTTTCCTCTTTTTTTCCTTTGTCCCATCGAGTAATAGTTTTGATTTAAGGTAATTTATAAACAAATACGTTTATTTCTGTTTTTATATATCTTTAGCTTTTTAATCTTTATTTTCTATTGAATATGTTCTGTAACTTGAATTTAAAAAAATAAAACTATTATTTTCTCGGCCGGTTGGAAGAAATTGCCATTTGGCAATGAGCCCGCCAATGTGCAAATAACGTTATGTACAAAAAGTTAAACAAATACTTCAGTTCATGCGGCCCCCGAATCATCGAGCCACTCTCGAGTCTACTTCGCACCGAGGAGTCACCGCCGATTGTCTCCGTGTGATCGTGAAACGTCGGGGTGCTCGCAAATCTAACGCCCGTATCCTAGCGGGTCCGGTAATTCTGGCCCTAGCTATCGCTAGGGGCAGCGAGGCAGTACCCACCAAGGTAGGCGTGGCGCTCGTCGAAGCCCTTCTGCACGATGGCGTTGATGAAGGGCGAGCCGTGGAACAGCATGCGCTCGTGCGCCGCGGCCGGGTCGCGCCGGCCCGCGCCGCCCGCGTCCAGCTCGGCCGCGCTCTGCGCTTCCTCGGCTATCTCGCGCCGCCGGTGCCGGTAGCGCGCCCACAGGCGCCGGTTCTGCACCTTCTGGATCTGCGCGGAACACATTCATTACACATCATTATATAATGGCCACACTGTTAATAAAATCCAATCTGAAGTGTTTAAGTGTTTCGGCTAATGCTTGAGCTCGCAATAATGTTCTGAATGAAAATCATCATTTTAATATTTGAGAAGGGAATATGGAAGTCTAGGCGTTTACAGGGCTTACGGCCTGTCGTTGAATGGTTCAAGTGACCACTTTACACACTGCGTAACATTCACCATTCTGCCCAAGTTTGAACATCCACATTTCGTCGACTTTTGTGAAGTAAAGGAGCTGAAATCTTTATCACGAAGGTGGAATTTAAACCAGCCAACGACAGGTCATGAGCCCTGTAAATGCCTAGACTTCCATATTCCCTTCCTGTATAACTCCAGCCAGTCTGCGAACATTTAGACTTTTAAATATTGTTGAAAATCATCATGTTTGATTTTACGTGTACATATTAATTTGATGTTTGTAAAGTCGCATGCAAAAAATAAAAACCCCCAAATCAGTCACTTAATATTTTACATTTAAATTTAATCGGTCACAAACCAAGTTAAAAATTTGTGTATCTTAAATTGTTTTATTTTAATTTACTTTCTATCGAAAACGCTTTGAAACTTAAACAATTTAAATAACAATGTTTGATTATGTCCAAATGCTTGCAGACTGGCTGGATTTCCTCCCTAGGGAGTTGTTCATATTTAAATTTATTTCAACAGAGAGGGAAAAGAGAGTGTGTAAAGTGGCCACTTAAACCAGCCAATGGATTTCCTCCCTAGGGAGTTGTTCATATTTAAATTTATTTCAACGGAGAGGAAAAACAGAGTGTGTAAAGTGGCTACTTAAACCAGCCAATGACAGGTCATAAGCCCTGTAAATGCCTAGACTTCCAAATTTCTCCTCGAAAACTTTTTCCCTCTCTGTTGAAATAAATTTAAATTTAAATAACACTCGTATTTTATTGGTCTGTTGGAAGAAATGCCCCGCCAACGTACTACGAGGTAAAAAAATAAAATAAATAGGAAAGAATCAGAATACCACCCCGGGGGTCGATATAGACCACTCCGGGGACGGTTCTAGACTAGGCGGGAGACACTCACCCTGAGGACGCTGTAGTGGGAGAAGAGGCCGCCGGCGTGGCCCGAGTCGCGGTGATTTCGCACCGAGGCCTGCATCTCGGCCTCCACGGCGAGGTACTCGGGGTCCTCGCGGCTCAGCTCTGCCACCATGGTGCCGGCGCCGCTGTACCAATCTAGGGCGAGACGGAAACACACTTAAAACAAGCTCCGAAAATATCGCGATACGCCCGAGGATGCGGGGAGCTGCTGTCCCAGTTGGAGACGACAGAATGATATTTTTAACTCGTGAATATTTGCAATCCCGGCACTCGAGAACCTGATCTTAGGCAATATTACAACAGAGATGAAAAACATTTCAGAAAAGGGAACATATAAGTTTAGACATTTACGGGGCCTATGATTGGCCGGTTTAAGTGGCCACTTTAGTTAATTTCAACTCGTTGAAAATAGTCACCGAAAGCTGAATCCTTTATTAATGCGGGTGAGATTCTTCTGACTGAATTATTTCATTATAACGCCTGGAATTTTTTAAAATTTTTAATACTTCTTCTTGTATCAGTTCGTTTAATCAACAATATTTTGGGTCTTTCCAAATGTCTGTAGACAAAGACTGGGTATCATCCCTTAGAGATTAAGATTAACATGTTACAACAGAGATGCGGAATGTTTACGAGAAAAAAATATGGAAGTCCAGGTATAAGAGGAACATTCACCACTATGCCTATATTTGAACACCCATATTTCTTCAATTCAACCGAGGGTGGGCGTACCTGCGGTCGGATGCTGCAGGGCGCGCATGATCCGGTGGCGGTGTCCATACGCGGCCACGCCCACCTGCTTCAGGTCCTCGTGGCCCATCTCGCCCAGGATGTCGAGCGTGATCTGCTCCCGCTCCAGCAGCTCGCCGAGCTGGCCGAGCCCCAACCTGAGGACGGGAGTTAAAATGATATTTGGCTGATTTACGTGGCGCCATTTTTGTGAAAAATTACCTCAAGGGCGCTTCACAATTGTATACTTGAACTAACATTCTAACTAAGCTAAAGTGACTACGGTAAAACCTCGTTTGTACATTCCTCAATTTTACTTTTTCCCGCTTTTTACACAGGAATATTTAGGTCCCATTTTTTCCCTACATTCTCGTTCAATTTTCCTCCAATTGACGTTTTTCATAGCCCCGGTTTTACGTTGAAATTTTTTCATAACTCATTCGATCTATCAAAAGACGAGCCGCGCGCCGCCGCGTAAATTCCTTAGATTCATCAATTACAAACTTAATATACCCACTGAAAATATTGATTATGATAATTTATTATCTACACTAAATATGTCAACTCTATGTAAAAGAAGAATTATAAATGACTTATTAAATTTATATAAAATAGCAAATGGCGTATTGGACGTCCCGGAATTAACTAGTGTTATCAGCTTGAAAGTACCTCTTCGAAATACTCGGCAGCTAACGTTATTTTTTTAATCTCCCGGCAGTCACAATTATTATTACAATTCACCAATACCTAGACTACACCGACCAGCGGCCAGCGGCTAGGTAACGAGTATGGTGAAGTTGATATATTTTGTCTGTCTTTATATAAATATAGATTAAGTATTCAAAAGGTTATAAATTAATTTGTGTAAAATTTCTTAATATTTTTCTTTATTTACTATTTTTTTTTCTCATGTATCTCTATAATAATGTATAAACTTATATGTATGTATTTGTATGCGTGTATGTTTTCATATGTAATTTTTAAAAATATTTTTCTATTTTCTATTTTCTATAGGTACCTATGTTGGTACATTTCCTGATTGTGACTTATTATTGTATCTTTTAGCTTTTCTTATGTTATCTTTAGTTTTAACTAAATTTACATACTCATGTTTCACTGCTGCACTTAAATGTAATTTCTAAAATATGTAAAAGCCCATAGGGCGTGTAAATTAATAAATAAATAAATAAAATCGAGGTAAATAAAAAAATGCGTAAATTGTTGTCTCAAACTAAATTCAAAGTAGATGCGGTGTAATTGACCGTTTTGTTAAGGTGTCTAATTTTGACATTTGACTAAACAGTGACATGCGGCTGACGCATGTTTAGGAAGAATAAAGTCTTTACATCAAAAAATTACGATGCAGAAAGTTTTAAAAATTGGCAATACAAATTTTATTTGATGTTACACACACATAATGTGAAAAAAGGAGTTAGTTTGAACAGTTATCATAAAAGTGTGAAACAGTCCGCGATGTAAATGACAGTTAAAATTTCGTGGTGCCATACTAAAAAAAGTGATACCATTTCAATAAAATTTGCCAATATTAAGGGAAAAAATCGTTGTATGCATTTTATGCAAATACAAATTTTTATTTTCGTGTTTTTAAGGTAGATACAATTATTTATGCATGTATTTTTTTTAATTCAATAAAGAACACATTGCAGTATCGTTTTAAAAAATACAAAATATTTTTGATTAAATCATTGGTAAATATGAATCATGACAGTTCTTACAATTTTTCAGCAATGTATTTAGTATAGTCTTGTGCAATAATTCTATTTTAATGCAATTTCAATTTTTCATACAAAGTTTTCCTCAGTTTTACACTTCTTTTTGTTGCTCCCTTGAAAAACATAGAACAGGGGATTTACTGGATTATATTTCCAGATTTAAAATTAAGGCTATGATAAACTAAAGAAGTGAGATTTGAGTTGGGATCTGAACTGACTGGGACTATCGATGATTCCTAAGTTTGAAGGCAATCGGCTCCAGGCGGAGAGGCTGATCTCCGAATCTAGTGTTTGAGGAGCGCCGGATTTCGGCAAGTTTACCTCTGCCTGAATGAAAAGCTGACCTAAGAGTAGATTTTCTTTGACACGTATTGTCCCTAATACAAAGGTGCGATAGGTATCTTTTTCTACATAAAGTTCATCTTGCGGGAGAGTCCAGTAAAGATTTTTAAATAGAAAATGAGCAAAATCAATAAAAATAAAACCTGGCACTTATAGTTCCGGATAATGAATGGCTTCATTATTATTATTAATCATAATTAATAATAATACACTGGCAGCTTTTAAGCTGATGCATGTTTATCAAGTGTACATGGCTATTAAACACTACGCATTGCTGTGTGCATCTAGTTGGCGGCCTCCGTAGTGTAGTGGTCAAGACGCTTGACTCACGCACGGGAGGTTCCGGGTTCGATTCCCGGTGAGAACACAAAAATTAAAATGTGATTTTTCTCAAGCCTGGGTGCTCTGTGATGTAATTCACCACTGTAATTAGGCCTCCTGGCCTATTGTGGTGCAAAAAAAAATGTAATGTAAATGTAGTTAATTAGCCGAACTGGCACTGGGTCATTCCATTTCGCCACGACTCGCTTTGTCGGGAAGTTCTTCCCGGGGCTGGATGAGAAGGAGGCAGTGTTCGGTTTCAATGGATGACCTCTGAGATGGCGGTTGTCATTCAGAGTGAACATTGATTTCAACTCGGGTACATTACATTGCTCGGTTAAGATCTAGTCCCTTGAACGGTTCTCGTATGATTTATTTCTTAGAGAAACTACCATTTTACTTGCTCTTCTCTGGACTTTCTCCGACAACTCTATGTCTTTATATGTCTAAGTATTTATTATAAGAAATTGTATTTACCATCGTTAGAATGGGCTGCATTTGTGCGTCAAATAAATAAATAATTGGAGTTACACTGTACGTGGACAGTAAAACCTAGTTTGCGAAAGTCTGGGATTTTTTATTTGTGGTCTTGTTGAAAAACCCGAAATTTTTATTTCAACCGATTTTATAAATTTTTTCAGTCAGTCGGAGTTCGAATTGCAGAATATAAAGCAATAATGGCCATAAAACACCCAGCCTCGGCGGCCGGCCGGTTTGTATCTTGGCGCGAGGCGTCGTCGTAGGCCGGGGCACTTACCCTTGCAAGAACGGGCGCAGGCCGTCGACGTGGCTGGGGGAGGCGGCCCCCGCCGCCCGGCCGCACTCGGGGCGCGGGGAGGGGGGCCCGGGCTGCCCCGACAGCTGAAACATTTCACACGATTGTTTTATTTACTCGATGCTCACGTTCTTCGCAACAATATGTCCATGTATCTGAAACGGCTTCCGTATGCGGAGACTGGAGACTAGGTCTCGCGATGCTGCAGGAATGGCGAGAAAGGGGTGACCTGATCGAGGCGTGCAAGATACTCAACAGTCACAGTAGCTGCCCAAATTTATATATATATATGGATAATTTTTATAGCGCCGTTTTTGTGAAAATCACCTCAAGGGCGCTGTACAATAAATAAATATCCCACCACGTCTTGCAGCTACAGAGCGCATAGACGGTTGGGATTCTTGTTCCTCGTCTCCAATTATGATATACAGGAGCTAGATTACAGCACGTCTTGCAGCTACAGAGCGCATAGACAATAAGAAATCTAGCCCCTATTTACATTTTTTATTTGACAATTAAGTTTAGAGATTCCGTGATATTTAAAAAAATTTAATTAAAACAAATTTATAAAAATAGAAGTTAGATAACAACAAGTCTCGCAGCTACGGAGCGCATGGACGGTTGGAATTCTCGACCTCACTTACTAAATTTGCATATTTGATAAGTTGATAACATTTACCTATTGAAGCTAGATTACTAATCGTCTTCCAGGTACAAAGTGCATGGACGAGTGAAATTCTGGCAACTTAAAATTATCAATAAATTTACAAAAACAAACATTGAGCATAATAGTAAATTTGCATAGTGTTCGTGCTAAAAAGTAAACAATAAAAAACTAAACAGATAAAGCACTTCAACACTGTGGATAACATTACAGATAAAAATATCCGAAGTAGCTTTTGTAGTCACTAGTCACTGTCGGAGTATCGCACATGTGCAAACATGAGAATTTGGATCCCATGTCGTCTTCGAGGCCACAATCTCAGGCTGGAGAAAACCAGATTCAATCTAAATCCACGGAAGCATTTCCGGGCAATAGGGTTGTCGATGGTTGGAATAAGCCGCCTCAAGAGCTGACCTCAATGTGTAGTCTCGATGGGTTCAAAAATGGACTACATTTGTTTTGGAAAGTTCAAGTGCCCCAACAATTAACTCTTGTTAATGCTGCTTGCTCAAAATTAAAACTGAAAAAATAATGCATTTTTGTAATACAGAGTACTATTTATTGTAGATAATAACAGAGAAAGGTGATATTGTACCGGCAGAGAGAGGGTGACGGTGGAGCCGCTGGGCATGGTGAGCGTCTCCAGGGGCCCGGGCGGGGCGGGGGGGGCGGCGCCCGCCGCGCCCCCCGCGCCCCCGACCATGGCGTCCCGCAGCAGGCAGCGCACGTCCTCCGCCCCGCTCAGCTCCAGCGCCGTCTGGCCCTCCTGGTTCTTGAGAAACGGGTCCGCGCCGTGCGCCAGCTGCGGGCGAACACTCGAGAGGTAAACCGGGAGCTCTATCCCCCTCGGCCCCGAGACAAACTGCCTCTCCGGCTGATTGGAATCATTTAGTTATTTTTGATGTAGTCAAGTCCATCGGAGATTTAGGAGTTGTTCTGGACTATAAACTGACATACAACGAGCATATAGATAATACAGTAAATAAATCACTGAAATTACTCGGCTTCATTAACAGAATATCCTCTGATTTACTCATGTCCGTACAATCAAAACTCTTTATTGCTCGACTGTTCACCCTCTTCTAGAATATGCCTCCTAGAATAGTGCTCCGGTCTCCATTCTATGTCAATCGCATAAATCACATTGAATCAGTCCAACATCGCTCGCTTCGAAAAATAGCGTGGATGCACGGACTAGAGAGAGATAATTATTCTTATGCTGAAATAGAGTCAATGTTAAATATTTCTAGTCTACAAAAACGTAGAACTAATATTGACTCCATATATATGTTCGGCATACTAAATGGTATAATCGCTGTTCCATCATTACTGGGACAAGTAAAATTCAATATTCCGACTCGTAGATTGAGAAACAATGAAGTACCGTTCATCGATGAGCATAGAACAAACTATGGCCTTAATTCTCCAATGACCCGTCTCTGTCGTATTGTCAACTCGAGACAAGATCATCTGGACTTTTTTGGTTTAAGTTTACAAGGATTTAAACGAGCACTAAATAAATAGTCCAGATCTTGTCTCGATGTCCCTTATGTTTGTCAATGCTTTTTTTCTTTTTTGTTATTTATTTATTTATTTATCAACGGACATTGTCCATGTATACAATTTATAAGGTTTAAATATTACAATAAAAGAGTAGTTTAAAACATTTAAAGAAAAAAGAAAGAAGCATTGACAAACATAAGGGACATCGAGACAAGATCTGGACTATTTATTTAGTGCTCGTTTAAATCGTTGTAAACTTAAACCAAAAAAATCCAGATCCTGTCTTGAGTTAACAATACGACAAAGGCGGGTCATTGGAGAATTTAGGCCATAGTTTGTTCTATGCTGATCGATGAACAGTACTTCATTGTTTCTCAATCTACGAGTCGGAATATTGAATTTCACTTGTCCCAGTAATGATGGAACATCGATTATACCATTTAGTATGCCGAACATAAATGTTATGTTATGTTTTAAACTATTCTTTTATTGTAATATTTAAACCCTATTAAATAAATAAATAAATTTACCAAATGTCACATCCAGACGCCAATCAAGAAACAAGATTTGATATATCTCTCTTATTTTATTTAATGATGAAGCTGTATTTTTAGTAATCTTCAAATGGACATTATATCACAATGGATTTGAAAAGGGAAATTTGTACGACTATGCTGGATTTAAATACAAAAAATATTATCCATGTTCCTCAAAAAGGCAGTCCAAAATATTACTCCAGAGATAATCCTTAGAATACACAAGACCTACAAAAGACCTTTATTGGAATATTAAAATCAAGTATGGAGTCCCTTTATCACTTAAGACATTGAGCTATTGAAAAAAGTCCAAAAACCCAAAATTACTCAAAAGGATGTCCTACCACAGTAGATTAAAAGCACTAGGACTTACATCATTGGAAGAACAACAGAAGAAAGGGGACTCGATAGAAACTCATAAGATACCCAATAATTACTAGGACTGCCCCCTGCATGAGATGTATCAACTAAATCTCCACACAAATTTACAGGATCGAATAAATTGCCAAACCTTATTGTCAATTTCATTTTGGTCAACTGGTTCGAAAACCATTTGGATGGTTTTTAGAGGGAATAAGAACGCGGTACACAATAATAATCTCCGACTGGTGTACGAGATCCCTCAACAATGGACAAAATCCTACAAATAAAATAAGGCAGTCTCTTCACTCACGAGCAGGGCGCAGAGCTGCGTGCGTCCCTTCTGCGCGGCCTCGTGCAGCGGCGTGAAGCCCCACTTGTCGGTGGCGTTGACGGCCGTGCCGCGGCGCATGAGCAGCGCGGCGACGTCCGCGTGGCCGTACGACGACGCGTTGTGCAGCGGGATGAGCCCGCCCTTGTCGCGCGCGTCCACCTCTGCGCCGCGCTCCACGAGCCACTCGGCCACCTCCAGGTTGTTGTAGCCGGCTGGCGAGCAAACAACGTAACAAAGTTATAATTTATTGGCTTTCGCGAACGCCGGTTAAATGAATTTTGATAAATATGGCGGTGCAATTAAATGCTTTAATGCGCATAAGGAAATTATATTCGATTTCCGTGGTTGTTAATAAGTGGCAGCCATCACCTCATTGCAGTAGAAAAAGGATGTTGAGGTTGTAACTTTGATCCACCTTTTACGTTTTTCATAGGTTTTACGTTGAAATTTTTTCAAAACTCATTCGATGTGTCAAAAAAAAGCCGAGCCGCGCGCTGCCGCGTTTTCCCAAAATGGTGAATAAAATTAAGGTAAATGAAAAAATGCGTAACTTGTTGTCTCAAACTAAATTTAAAGTAGGTTCAGTATAATAGACCCTTTTCTTTAAGTGTCAAATTTTGACATATAGTCTTTACATCAATAAATTACAATGCTTTAAAAATTTGGGAATAGAAATATTATTTGAAGTTATATACATAATTTGGAAAGAAGATTGTTTAAACGAAAGGTCTTTCGAAAACGATCATTTCGTAAGTTGGTAATAAATTTTGTTGGTAGTAATGCATTCATTTTAATGTTGGTAATGCCACAGGCCACAGATAGAAATATAAGGAGAGTTGTCTATGCATATTATCTCAAGCCCCCCCCTCCCCATTACCCACTCCCCACTCCAGTTCCAGGCGCTGACAGATGAAAGTGAAAACGGATTACATCTTAACATCTCGAATTTCTTTTATTATTTTATGGTTTTCAACCTCTTCTAAATTAATTCAATTTATCATGAAAATTAAAAATCACAGCTCGTAGCGTTTGATAAGTGACAGGACACACGACACATAGAAAAAAGAAGCTATCTACAATGCTCTATAAAATCCATAGACATTGATGAAAAAAAATCGAATGACGTCACGAATTGTTTATTTTTGGCACCATTCAAACGACTAGAATTTAATCCTTCATATCTCCCTCATTTCTGAACGGATTTTAATAAGAAAAGTACCGATCGGCTTGTGATTTTTCGGCTTAATTTATCAGCTAATAAATGATAGTTGCCCGTTGCGGGGTCGGGCGGGTTACCGGCCAGGTGCAGCGGCGTGGAGTTGCGGCCGTGCGCGTCGCGGCAGTTGATGTTGTGCGGCGTGAGCAGGCGGCGCAGGCGCGCCAGGTCCCCGCGCTTGGCCGCCTCCAGCAGCGCCGCGTCCCCGCGCAGCAGGTCCGCCGTGTCCGCGTCGCCCTCGCGCGCCAGCTGCAGCGCCGTCAGCCCGTCGCGGTTGCGCCGCGAGGGGTCCGCGCCGTGCTGCAAACACACGCGCGAGGTCAACAAAACCCAATGCTCGACACAAACACAATATTTGATTATTGAGCATATAGATAATACAGTAAATAAATCACTGAAATTACTCGGCTTCATTAACAGAATATCCTCTGATTTTACTAATGTCCGTACAATCAAAACTCTTTATTGCTCGACTGTTCGCCCTCTTCTAGAATATGCCTCCTGGAATAGTGGTCTGGTCTCCATTCCATGTGAATCGCATAAATCACATTGAATCAGTCCAACATCGCTCGCTCGCGAAAAATAGCGTGGATGCCCGTACTAGAGAGAGATAATTATTCTTATGCTGATATAGAGTCAATGTTCAATATTTCTAGTCTACAAAAACGTGGAACTAATATCGACTCCATATATATGTTCGGCATACTAAATGGTATAATCGCTGTTACATCATTACTGGGACAAGTAAAATTCAATATTCCGACTCGTACGTTGAGAAACAATAAGGTACTGATCATCGATCAGCATAGAACAAACTATGGCTTTAATTCTCCAATGACCCGTCTCTGTCGTATCGTTAACTCAAGACAAGATCTGGACTTTTTTGGTTTAAGTTTACAAGGATTTAAACGAGCACTAAATAAATAGTCCAGATCTTGTCTCGATGTCCCTTATGTTTGTCAATGCTTCTTTTCTTTTTTTTAATGTTTTAAATTATTCTTTTATTGTAATATTTAAACCCTATAAATTGTATACATGGACAATGTCCGTTAATAAATAAATAAATCAATATTTTCCAGTATTGAGACGCATCGATTACCTGAATATCCCTAATTAAAATCATTTATATTGGGTGCTAATCTATATACATAAAAGGCAATGTTCGTATGTGTCCACGATAGACTGAACAACTACTGGACCGATTTGCGTGCGGTTTTCAGCGAAATGTCGATCTTTGCCATGAGCATATTTATAGCTCTTAAAATCTTCGAAAAAAGTTAGGAGCGTAAATGTATGTTTGATCGTTCACAAGATTGCATATACTTACAAATACGGAGGATTTGATTTTTTTGTACATAAAAAAGTTTGTATTTGAATGTTTACAAACATCATTTGGTTTTTTTTTTTTCTTTTTATCTTTGCACCACAACAGGCCAGGAGGCCCAATTACAGTGGTGAATTACATCACAGAATACCCAGGCTTGAGAAAAATCACATTTTAATTTTTTAGGTTCTCACCGGGAATCGAACCCGGAACCTTCCGTCTTGTGAGTTAAGCGTCTTGACCACTACACCACGGAGGCCGCCGCTTTCACGACACAAACACGGATTTTGGTTTCAAATCAAATGTCAAGGTCCAGTCAAAACCCGGCTGGCGGTTAAAGAATGACTAAATACGCTTTGAGAATGACTGAGCTAAGTGTAATAATTTTATAGGGCTCAGGATAAGTCTATGTGTATTAATAGGCCGACATTTTTATTGGAGAACCCCGAATCTGTTTCTAGGGATACCTAAAAGCATTGCGAAGTAAAGTTTTGTAAGTATATAAATAATATTTAATTCAGGCAGCCTTCTCCGGTGCGTCTCGTTCTTCCTCGACTGAAATGGAATGGACGACTAGGCTCGGCAATTTGATGGCGTCAGATGGTACTTTACCTTCAGCAGCAGCCTCACAATGTCGGCCTTGCCTTTGGCGGCGGCCTCGTGGAGCGGCGTGAACTTCCACAGGTCGGCCACGTTGACGGACGCGCCGGCGCGCACCAGCAGCTCCGTGACCTCGTAGTGGCCGTACGAGCAAGCGTTATGCAGGGGAACGAGGCCGCTGAAACGAGGGAAACAGACATGCTGTTAATTCTTTTACTCATTTCACATTGAGCGGCAGCAATTTTACGAGATAATTCTGGATTTTTGAAACATCAAATGAATTTCGAAAATTTTGAAACGAAACGTCAACCTCGCGGTGTTACGGTCAGCACGTTTGCCTACCATGCAAGAGGTCTAGGGTTCGATTCCCAACAGGGTTGATATGAAATATTTATTTTAAAGGGTGTTTTCACGCCGGTATATTTCATAGTATGACTGATCTTACCTTCATAAAGGGAATAATGATGATTATGAAGAAAAAAAAAAATTGTTAGGGGGAATATTTGTATGAGAATGTACGAAGAAAAATGGGACTTGAACATTTCGGTGCAAAAAGCAGGAATACGTAAAATTGAGGTACATAATAATGAAGTTTTATTTATTTATTTATTTCACATTAAAAAAGAAATTATAAAAAAATATGTCACTAGAAAAACGAGACATGTTTGGCACTGGCACTGTGACATTAAGATTCGTGACAATGTTCTGTAAAAATTTAAACAGTTAGGAACAAAGTTCAAAATAAACACGACGCGTGACGTATTAGGGGCGTGGCCAATGCAATGACCGTTTTTGCAGAAATTCAAAATTCATCATCATTATCATCATTCCCTTTCCGTACATAATGGTAATCGCAGCGTATCTTGATCATTTTTTGTTACATGAAGGTGAGATGATCAGTCTTGCGCTTCAGGTTCCAGTCCAGGGACTAAGAAATATTCTGGTGTAAAAACACCTTTTAAAATAAAAATTTCATGTCTACCATGTCGGGAATCGAACGCGAGACCTCTTGCGTGGTAGGAAAACGCGCTGACCACTGCACAACGAGGCCGACAAATTAAAAATTAAAAAATATTTTTTATGCTTTAACCTTTTTCTCACTAAGCATCCTAAACTTACACATGATCCGAACGGGGGGACCAAACGACCCCAGCGCCTACTTGGATATGGCATCAGAAGAATAAAACGTCGGGAGTGTTTTTCATACCATGAAATAATTTATTAATGTTTTCGCGTACACATATTTTACTCATTCGTGTATTATATTCATTTTTGTTAGTTTTGCTTGTGAACATTAAGTAAAATTGACCAAATAGGTCTATGGGGGATTCGAATCCCCCCCTTCGGTCCGGCTAGGTTAAATAAGTAGCGAAAAAAAAAAAAAAATACGCGACAGTATTTCATAGACCCTCAGTACTCGGAGAATACTCACCCCTTGTCCTTGGCGTGCACGTCGGCGCCGTGCTGCAGCAGCGCCTCCACCAGGCGCAGGCGGTTGTAGCCGGCCGCGAAGTGCAGCGGCGTGCTGTGGCGCCCGTCCAGGTCGCGGCAGTTGACGAGCGCGGGCCGCGCGCGCAGCAGCGCCCGCGCCGTGTCCGCGTCGCCGCAGCGCGCCGCCTCCAGCAGCCGGCGCTCCGCGTCCCCGCCCTCCCCCTCTGGCGGACAGAGAGAATGGTGAAACATAACTGGCAAGACGCGAAGAAAACACGGGTTTGACCGATTACCGAATATGGTGATTTTGTAAATGGAGTCTAGAATGTCATTTCATTTCGAGCCTATTTTTAAAAATGAGTTTTGATAAGTGAAGGGGTCAACACTGTTCTGGCATCGAGACAACACTATTGCGTTGGCGAGAAGGTCCATAACTTTTGGCCAGAATCGTGGAAAAGCGGGAGTGTTGTCAATTTGCGGAAGGTGTTGACCTCGCTCTTTCATGACATTGGTCGTAGGGAGTCAGAGAGGTTGATGCATGCCGCGGATGGGAGATGCTTACTGGATGTTGAAAACGAAACATGAAAATAAGGAATTAAAAAAAAAAATACAGGGTGTTCTTTTAACCCTGCCACATCCGAAACCACGATGATCAGTATGGGCAAGAAGACATATTAGCATAATTTAAAAATATTTAGAACAAAGAAAAATTTTAAAAATAAAACTTTAAAAAAACAAATGGTTGCTTACCACATGGTGAAAATGAATTGTAAGGTGAAACGAGGACGACCGAGGAAGACGTGGCATGATCAGATAAACCAAAATCTTAAGTCTGTTCATGTCAAAAGCAGGCAGAACCGAAGGGCATGTACGAATGTGGAAGAAGCTAGGAATGTGTGCCAGGATGGACATGTGTGGCGGTCTATTCTCTCTGCCTACCCCTATGTGGAAATGACGTGATGGTAGTAGTAGTAGTAGTAAGAAAGGAGGAACTAGAATCCCAATCGTCCGTGCGCTCTGTAGCCGCGAGACATTCTGGGATTTATTATTTTAAGGTACAGCATCCATGAGAAGATTTTGACATATAAATTATCCAACTGTTGACGAACCTAGCGGGGGGGCTGGCTGGGCGGGGAGGGCGGGGGGGCGGCGGGGGCCGGCTCGGCGCAGTGGGCCAGCAGCAGGCGGCACGCGGCGGCGGCGTCGCGGCGCCCGCAGCGCTGCAGCGCCGTCTGGCCGACGCCGTCCGTCGCGTTCACCTTGGCGCCTGAGCGAGACACGGAAACGAGCGCTCGGATTAAAAACAAAGTATTATATTTTGGTGGAACTTGAAACTTGGTTGTACAATGAAACGCTCTTATCTTTACCGCACTGAATTTCCTCATTGTCCAGGAATTAATTCGCGCGTCGACTGGGCGTTTCTCGCAACTCACCGTTTCTGAGGAGCAGGTCCATGACGTCCAGGTGAGAGTGGTCGGCGGCCACGTGGAGGGGCGTCAGGAACTCCTTGTTCTTCTCGTTGAGGTTGCCCCCCTTCCTGATGAGAATCTCCACCACCTGAAAACCAAAAAAAGTGGGGTTTTTATGAGTGACAAAGGCTGGTTTTATTGGATTTGTGCATTTCGGAATGCTCACTGTTCCATAGTTACTACTTGAAAAAACAGGCAAGAAAGTAGGCTCAATTTTGTCAAACATGCACAAATGTCAAGATCCGTACACTATGTGAGGCTGAGATAAGCATTATCAACAAAATCTGCGTTGGTTTGGACATGACCTATCTTGATTCTGCCGATAATGCATGTCTCAGCCTTACATTACCACAAATTTGCCTGAGAGATCGCGTCTTTTGGTATCTGATACCCAGATATTTAACATCTGAATGTACAAATATTTTATACAAATATATTCGAATATTTAACATCTGAATATTCAAAAAATTTTATATCCGTGCACTAGAAAATTTGATATTCTAATATTCGAATATTTGATATCCGAATATTAGAATATTATCAATTCAAATATTTAACATCCGAATATTCTAATATTCGAATATCAAATATTCGAATAATTTGATATTAGAATATTCGAATATTTTATATACAAATGTTCGAATATTTGATATCCGAATATTCAAATATTTGATATTCGAATATTTCACATCAGAATATTTGAAAATTTGACATCCTAATATTTAAAAAAATGATATTCTAATATTCGAAAATTTGATATCCGTATAATCGAATATTTTATACTTAAATATTCAAATATGTAATATTGGAATATTCTAATATTTGATATCCGAATATTCCAATATTTAATATCCGAATGTTCGAATATTTGATATCCAGGATTGATATTTAGGATTTTTGGTATCCCGATATCCTAATATTTGATACCTAGATATTCTGATATATGGCATCTGAATATTCGGATAAATGGTACCTAGCTAAATATTCAGACATTTGGTATTTGGATATAAGGTACTCAATAATCACTGTGATTGCCCCCTGCATGAGATGTATCAATTAAATCCCGACACAAATCGACGGGGTCATAACTGGAAACTCCATCGTACCCGATCCCGAGACAGACTTCCTTTCCAGCTGTGCAGTTTCAGACTGGAATAAATTGCCAAGCCTAGTGTCCATTCCGTTTCGATCAACCGGTTCAAAACCTGTTTGGATGGTTTTTTGAAGGAAAAAGAACGCAGTGCTCGAGTTATAGGCGAATCAGCAAAGTCCGTCTGCCCATAAATGATTCAACTTCTAGATATTATGACAATTGATCAAAGAATCAAATTCAATGTTGCCAATGAAATAAACAAAATTATTAAAGGAATAGTTCCGAGATATTTTCAAAATAAACTAAAAAATAATGAGTTCTTTCATAGAAACTATGCAACAAGAGGATCTAAAAATATAAGACTGAAAAAGAAATCAAAAGCAATGTCCCAGAACTGCCTTATGTACAAGGGAATAAAACTATTTGAAGAAATGCCAGAAAGCATAAAAAATTAAATTAATGTAAATATATTTAAAATTAAATGTAAAAAGTATATATGTGAAAAATATTAGGTAGTATATAGTTATAGTGTAAATAGTGAATTTAATTAATGAAAATGTACATATGAAACAGTTAATATTATAAATTAGGATACTAAGTGTATATTAGTGATAAATAATGTTAGAATAAGTATAGATGTAAATATTGTGTTGTAAATATATATTAGACTATGTTACATAGAACTAAATAAATAAATAAAACAACAGATAATAATCATTACATCTCTATACTACTTAGCATCTAGAATACTCCGAATACTCCGCGTCTCGACATTCGGCTGGCGACGCGGAGCCGATTTGTAATCCGTACCTGTTTCCGTTTGGGGTGCTGGCTGGCCGCGGCGCAGTGCAGCGGCGTGTCGCCCGTGCAGGGGTGGCGGAAGGCGGCCGCGGGCGGCGGCAGCGCCGCGGGCGGCGGGGAGGGCGGCGGCGGCGGGGGCGGCGGCGGCGGCGAGGCGCCCACGCCCGCCGGGCTGCCCGGCCGCACCTCGGGCGACTGCCGACGGACATGGATTGTACTTCTGATAGCAGTTAGTTTGGACGACAATGTTTGAGTATGTCTGCGGCAACGCTATAGACGTCACACGCGACGTCGCGCGCCGGGTCCGAGCGACGGACAGGAGAGAAGCGTTTTGGCTGTGTTCGGTGACACGC
The DNA here is from genome assembly GCF_059751315.1 of Micrasema longulum. Lineage (NCBI taxonomy): Eukaryota > Metazoa > Arthropoda > Insecta > Trichoptera > Brachycentridae > Micrasema > Micrasema longulum. Next base: position 10,553 of record NW_028279509.1, on the reverse strand, counting down.
GTTCTTTAGACAAAAACTTGATGTAATTTTAATTGTTACGATTTCATACTTTTTCTTAACTGCTCTATTTCACGTTTCACAAATTAGATTCCTCGAGTTATTTTGAAGTAATTCCATTCCATTCTCTATTATATTAATTGTATCTTTTAAATACAGTATTTTATTTGAAAAATAGTGTATTGAAAACTTTTGAGTTAGTCCCTTTTTCTCTTATATCACTCAAATTACATACATTAATATTATTATTATAAATCAAATTTCTCTTTTGAAATTTTGTTTTACTACTAAAATCGCTTTAATGAAATTTTATCGACTTCTCTTGGTTTAAAATCTTCTCCTTATATTGCTTTTTCAAATTTTAAAGATTACTTGCTATGCTTGTTATTCCTTCTTCATTTTTTCTTTTTTCTCTGCTGCCATTGGCATATTTTTATACTTTTAAACTACTTTTAATTACTTATATTATATATGCAAATAAAATCAATATATTGCTGCTCTTACAATAATGTGTCATTAATTTTGAAGATGTTTTTTAAATTGACTTAAATTTATTGTCTTATATTTCACTTAAAGATTCTTCTCATCGTTTCTTTGAATCCCTTAAAATAAATGTGTATATTTATGTTTTTCCTTTTTTTTTTTAAATGTTAATACTATTTTATTTTATTTTTACATCTGAGCATGTTTTTCATTCTTTATTTCAATTCTTAATTTTTAATTACTCTTGCAAATTTTCTTCATTTTTAATATTATTTCCATTTGCAAATACTCACTACAAACTACAAACTTTAAAATATCTTTTTTTCACTTAAATTTTAATTTTTAAACAACTTTCATTTATGTTTTTCTTTTTCTTTCTCTTTTTTATACTTTCACAATAACCCTTACATATAATTGCTTTATAATATGGAAAATTCACTGGTCCATTAGAGTTAAGTCTAATTGTGTAAAATATTAAACTTTGTAACTGTACTGTATGTTTCCTAAATAAAAGAATATAAAAAAAATAAAAATAATAAAACATTCATCTAATCATTTACTCTATCTGTGCATTACACATACCGTGTTAGTCTGAAGATTTATCCAAAACGAGCGTGAGGTAAAAAACGTTCTCACGAGACGATTTTTACGGAACGATATAAACGTGGATAAATATTTAGCAATTTATGTGGAACCTACTAGGCAGTCGACATAACCCGACGTTTAGTAGGTAACAAACACCACCATATGTCTAAATGCTTGTAGGAAGGCTGGATCTCCTCCCTAGATTCAACATGTCTGTCTGTTGCGACAAACCTGTTTGGTAAAAAATGAAATTACACAAGAATACTAGGGGACCTGACAGACGTCGTCCTGCCTGAACGTTGGCTTACCTGCCATTAGCTTGGAAAAATACTTATCATTGATAAGAAGGTACCGAGGTATTTGTTTATGGTTGAATTCCAAAAATATAAAAAAATCATTTTCAAAAACATGTATTTTTGCAAACTTTTTTAACACAAAAAAAAACATTCTTCTTTTTTTTAAAAATATTTAAAAATTTTGGAGTAGGACGAAATATCTCAAAAACGCACGAAAAAATAAATAAAAAATGTTAAAAATAGTATTCATTTTAAAATCGTAAATAATGACGTCACTCCTTATATCTACGTGTAGTATTTCCGTTTTCCGTTTTAAAGCCCCCGCACCTTGTAAGGAACGTTTTGACCATAGAAAAAAAAAAGAGCATAATTAGCATAATTTGACATTTCAACCAGAGATTATGTCAACTTTCTAGGTTTTTCTAAATCGAAACGTTCGTAAAAACAACCATAACATAGAAATGAGCAAGTTACGATCAACTATATGAATTAATCAAAGCAATATTCCATAGATTCTTGTCAGTTTTGTTATTGGCTGGAGAAATACAACTTACCGCGGTCAGTGAAAGTAAGAATGCCAACCGTTTCATTACGTCACTACTGAAAAGTGACACACTGATTACAGTCATTTGGCGCGGTATTTGATAAATGTAACTTTAAAAAATCCTATTTTTGTAAATAACGAACAAAAAAATAAATAAATGTATTCTTTTGCTTAGTTAAATAGTACGCTAATAGAAAAATAATAAATTAGAAAACAGTGGAATTCCCCATTTACACATTTTTTAATTTACCTCGATTTTATTCTCCACTCACGCGGCGGCGTGCAGCTCGTTGTCTTTTGACAGATCGAATGAGTTTTGAAAAATTTTCTACATAAAACCAGGGTTATGAAAAATATTAATCGGGGGAATATTTGAATGAGAATGTGCGGAAGAAAAATGGAACCTAAACAATTCGGCGTAGAAAGCGGGAAACCATAAAATTGAGGAACGTAAAAACGAGGTTTCACTGTACTAACAACATTGTTGCTCGAGTACGCGAGATACACGCGCGGGGGTTGTGCACCTACCTGGGGCGGCGCTGGCGTCACCAGCATCCCGCAGGAGTGTCCGGAGAGCAGTTTCTTGACTCTGGCGACATCGGCCGCCCGGCAGGCCTCCAAAAGGCAGTGCCCACGATACTCCGCTGGAAGGAAATAGATGCAAAATATTACAATTATTTTAATTTTAAGCGAGCGGCTCAAAGCTGATGTGCTCGAATCTATTTTAACCAAAGTTGTCGAAGTTGTTGGCGCCACCCGAACGCTATCATCACGGGAGCCGAAAACAGCCTCCGGTGGGCCCCCAGGAGGCAGAAGGCTAACAGAAAGACGACATTTTTTTTTTTTGCACCACAACAGGCCAATTACATCACAGAACACCCGGCTTGAGAAAAATCACATTTAATTTTTGTGTCCTCACCGGGAATTGAACACAGAACCTTTCGTGTGAGTCTAGCGTCTTGACCACTACACCGCGGAAGCCACCAGCGATTAGACCTGTACATCCCATTGCTGGTTTCGGTCTTTAGCGTATTTGAACTGTTCGAAAACAAATCTAGCCCATTTTGAGACACGTCGAGAGCAGCTCTTGAGGTAGCTTATTCCAACCATCCCAAGGAGGGTTCAGGTTGAATCTGATTTTCTCCAGCCTGAAACTTACCATTTAAAGCTTTGTGATATTGGGGAGGTCATCACCATCAAGCAAGAAGTAAACCGTTCTGACCCGCAACGCGTAACCCGACGCAACGTCACCTCGGACAAGTAATTAAACGTCGTGCAGCGAAAGAATATGCACATTTCATCTTGGCATTTCGTGCCAAGTGTTCGCCATTGTAAATTCCTTCTGTACAAAGTTGTAAGGATGTAACTCGTGTGTAGCTACTCAATAAATAACTTCAATTGTAATCCATCTTTCTCATTTAACCTCAAATCAATAACCGCGCACTCATCCATAGAAACGGTGACCCGACGATTATAAATCCGCACTTTTTAACATATTTTATTTAATAACCGCGTGGATGGGTAGCGAAAGTCAAGATAAAATGTGCGTATTCTTTTGCTGCACGACGTTTTATTACTTATAATAATAAAAATACGTGTATAGTTTTATTCCACTTTTATTTATAAATTTTCACCAGTGAGGGTTTCGTCGTGACCGACATCATCAACCGGATCCGACCGGGAATTTCGCTTTCGGAGAATCACTTAATTACCCCGGGCCCGAAGGACATGGCTGTCGATGGAACTGCCAACCGGCGGCCCCTGTTATAATTATAATTAAATTCAAATACATTTTCATTATAAAACTTTATAAAATTATATAATTTACACCAGTTTTTATTATACAGGGTGTCCAATAAACCCTGTCACATCCGTAACCTGGATGATCAGTATGAGCATGAAGACATATTGGCACATTAAAATAATTTTTTAGAACGAATAAAATTTAGAAAAATAAAATATCAAAAAACCAAATGGTTGCTCACTTCTGCAGGGGAGAAACGAGGGGGAGGGGGGGGAAAGTCTGATACTGCGCCGCGCTCCCCTCACTTCTCTTATATTATATTTTTAAAACTTTTCTTTGTTCTAAATATTTTTTTAAATCTGCTAATATGTCTTCTTGCCCATACTGATCATCGTGGTTTCGGATGTGACAGGGTTTAAAGAACACCCTGTATACATTCAAACAAAACTTATATACATACATACTAGCGGACCCGACAGACGTTATCCTGCCCGAACGTTGACTTACCTGCTATTAGATTGAAAAAAGACTTTTCATTGATAAGTAGGTACCTAGGTACTTGTTTGTGATTGAATTCCAAAACTAAAAATTGATATGGCATTCTTTTTGCAAACGTCAAACTCCAGTCGTCTCACCAACAAAGGGGTATGTAGGAATACGATTTTTTTTAATGTATTGAATTTAATATTATTTTAGCGTTACCAAAAATCCAATAAAAAGAAATAAATGGGTAGAAATTATAAGGAATTGAAGGAAAGAATCTGATTGAGATCCACAAAAAACAAATGCTGTTTGTAAACATTCAAAAACAAACTTTTTTATTCACAAAAAAACAACGTCTTTCCATTTTTTTGCAAATGCATTCTCCTCGGATGCAACCCTGGTAGATCGATGAATAAAACATTTATGCTCCTAACTTTTTTTTACATATTTGATTGAAGATTTTAACATCTACGAACACGCACAGCGCAAATATCTATATTTCTCTGAAAACCACACGTAAATCGGTTAAGCCGTTTAGGAGGAGTACGGTGACATCACACGTACAGAGGAAATATTAATTGTTATTACCTTATACTTAAATGATTTTAATTTAAACTCTTTTATATCAACATATTACAACAGAGATGAAGAACATTTAAGAGAAGGTAATATAGAAGTCTAGGCATCTACAGGGCTTATGAAATGTCAATGGCTGGTTTAAGTGGCCACTTTATGCACTGTGTAACATTCATCATTTTGCCTATATTTGAACATCTATATTCCTTCTTTTATATCCAAAATTATATAAAATCATGATTTACAACCCCTGCTTGCACTTGTATATAACGTAGAAATTTGTTTAGTCTCCCACCAGTCTGACGATGTCGGTCACGACAAAACCCGGTCACTGGTAAAAATTTATAAATAAAAGTGGAATAAAACTATGATTATTTTTATTATTATAATTAAAATGCAGTTCCACCAAGAAATGTCAATAGTTTTATTACTTGTCCGAGCTGACGTTGCGTCGGGTTACGTGTTGCGGGTCAGAACGGTGTTCGGCCCTGCCAACTCTACGGCTTGATGATGATGACCTCCACAATATAATCCATAACATAAGGTTTTTCCCCATCCGCACTGGGAAACCTACATCTAGGAGTTTTACTCTACCAACATTCACCATTCTGAAAGTCAACTTCAAGTGTCGCTCGATACTCACTGGAGAGGCGGTCTTGCAGTTCTCGCGTCGGCGCCACATCGATGGCGGACTTCCCGTGGCAGTTCAGCTGCGTCGGATCGGCCCCCTCACTCAGCAACAGGGAACACACCTTAAAAGAGACATTTCATTTTAAAATGGGTTTGAAAATTCTCGACCGAATCAGATTACAATTTTTGGAAGGTTTTTTCAGTATTTTTTTTACACACATAAACTAATCAGCTTCGTAACATTAATGGAAGCTACAAAAGTTTTGACTAAAATGCAGAATTTAAGTTCAAGGGAGTTAGACTTGAACTTCGACTTAAAATAGGAAACCGATAAGAACATGTTCGTAATTGCAGTTTTTTTGGATTTTAAAAGAGCCTTCGAAACAATAGACCGAGAAATAATTATTAAAAAATTGAAAAAAATAGGAATAAAAGGAAAAACTATAAAATGGTTTGAAGAGTACCTTGGCGATAGATACCAAATAACGAAGGTGAATGATGAAATTTCCGAGCCCCTCAAAATTTCATTGGGAGTACCACAAGGATCGGTTCTCGGACCGGTTTTGTTTATTATATACATAAATGATATTGTCGAAACATTAAAATATTCAAAAATAAGACTCTTTGCAGACGATGCCTTAATATATATATCGGGAGAAAATTATAAAACAATTATGGACAGACTAAATCATGATCTTAATAGTGTATCACTGTGGCTAAAAATTAATAAATTAAAATTAAATGTTAACAAAACTAAATATTTGAATATAGGAAACAAAAGAATAGAAATTACACCATCAATTGTAATAGAAAATGAAAAACTTAATAAAGTCACTGAAATGAAATATTTAGGTGTAATGTTGGATTTAAAACTTACATTTCACCAAAACGCTAAGATGGTAATAAATAAGATTGCAACAAAAATATCAATTTTGGGAAGGATCAGAAGATTTATTGATAAGGACTCCTGCAAAACTATTTACAAAGCAATTATTGAACCACACGTTAACTACTGTAGTAGCATTTTATTTTTATCAAACAAAGAAAACATAGATAAACTAACTGTATTACAAAATAAAGCCTTTAGAATCATTTTGAAAAAAAACAGATATACGAGGGTAAAGTCGATGGTAAATGAAATGAAATTATTAACATATAAACAAAGAATATTTTACAATACAATGATATTTGTTCATAAAATTATAAACTCTAATAAAAAAAACAGAATTTTGGAAAAAAATTGATCGGAACCAGCATGAACACGATCACAATACTAGAGAAAAGAACAAAATTAGACTTCCATTTAGGAAAAAGGCAAAGTCACAAAATTCCATTTTATTTAAAGCAATTAAAAAGTATTACGAAATGGAAAAAAATATTTATGAAGAAAAAAACATATCAAAATTTAAAATAATGGTCAAGACATATGTGATAAACAATTTATAAATTAAATATATTTGTAATGTTATTATTAGAACACACATAACAATATGTATGATATGTGTGCCCTACTTTAAGATTTAAATAAAAAAATAAAAAAAAATTAAAAAAATAAATTGAAAATCTTAACAGGCAATTCCTTAGATTTTGAGTAACTTTCAAACTAGACTCTTGACAAACAAACTAAGGCGCTAGATTCTAAGCTTTCGTAATAACACAAAAAAGTAGTACTTTTGTATATTTGGATAATTTTAGTGCCATTTTTGTGAAAATCACCTCAAGGGTGCTGTACAATAAATAAATATCCCAGCACGTCTTGCAGCTACAGAGCGCATAGACGGTTGGGATTCTAGTTCCTCGTCTGCAATTATGATATATTACAATAATTTTTAATATCTAGCTTCTACAGTTTATTTTTATTTCTTTATATTGTATTTTTTTTCATTTATGTTGTTTATATACTCATCGTCTTTTTTTTATACCAACTTTACTTCTAGACACTGTTCTATCTTTTATTGCTTTAAATTGTATTTTTTAAATTTTATGTCGTTTATATACTCGTGTTTTATATAACTTCCATGTATGTCAAAGCCTTATGGGCGTGAAAAATTAATAAAATTAAAAAAATAAATAAACAAAAGCTAGATTACAGCACGTCTTGCAGCCACAGTGCGCATGGACAGTAATAAATCTAGCCCCTTTTTACATTTTTTGTTTTATTTTATTTGACAATGAAGTTTAGAGTTTAAGTGATATTTTAAAAAACAAAATAAAAAATATATTTATAAAAATAGAGGTTAGATAACAACAAGTCTTGCAGCTACTGAGCGCATGGACGGTTGGAATTCTAGACCCCATTTACAAAATTTAGATATTTGTTGAAATTTACCTACCTAGCTACAAAGTGCATGGACGAATGAAATTCTAGCTATTATTCGCTGAAATCAGCCTTCAAAGGTTCTGAGGCCTGAATCTAGATAATTTTTGTTACATGGAAGGTAAGGTGATCAATTTTACGCTTTAGGAGCTTCGTACTTTTAGAAACATCAAAATATCGCGGGATAGGATCGCCTTTAAAACCAATATTTCACAACCACCTGCCAGGAATCAAACCTAGAACTTTAAGAATAATAGATGAAAGCAACCATTGCACAAAGAGGCTCATTTATCTCAACTCGATTTTGCTTTACTGTACTCTTCATCTGCCTGGATACGGACAAAAGATTCGAGCGATGGAACTTGATATGAGCGCGCTTTTGAGACTGGTTGCACGCCGTAGCTCCTTTGCTCACCTCGACGCGGGATTTGCTGGCGGCCTCGTGCAGCGGCGTGAAGGCCCAGAGGTCGTTGGCGTTGACGTTGGCGCCGTGCTTGATCAGCAACTCCGTAACCTCCAGGTGGCCGTATGAACAGGCGTTGTGCAAAGGGACGAGGCCCCTGAACAAAACAAAAAAAAATCATTGAATAGGATGGGGTGGAGCCGACTGAGTTGTTTTAGAGGGCTATAAATAAAGAACGGCACATCATCAACATTCCTTTCCACGCCGAATGGTGCATAGGGAACTGAATTGATACAACAATCAGTGCTTTTTTTTTTTGCGGTATTATGATTTACAAATATTTTAATTCTAGGGGCTACTTTCAACGAGTTGTAAATAACTCACTATTAGAAAATGGGAATCAAGAGTGAGATTCGAACCATGGACCTTTGAGCCGTGAGTCGGAGACACTATTACACTATTTGATGACCACAAGATAATCAGTCAAACGCTTCAGGTGCCTCACTCCTCATTCTATATCTCCACAAACACAAAATACTTCTTTAGTACATAGGGCGAGAGCATTACATGAGTAACATTTTTTAATTTTTTATTTAATATCAAACACGCACAAGGAAAACATAATTCAAGTGAACTGGCCAAAAAAGAGTATATTAGGTCAAGGTATAATAATGAGGTCAGGTCAGGTTACCCCTTGTCCTTGGCGTGCACGTCGGCGCCGCGCTGCAGCAGCAGCGCACGGCGCGCAGGCGGTTGTAGCCGGCAGCCAGGTGCAGCGGCGTGGAGCGGCGCCCGTCCGCCGCGTGGCAGTGACGGCCAGCGGCGTGAGCAGCGCGCCCAGCCGCTCCTCGCAGCCCGCGCGCGCCGCCTCCAGCACCTCCTCGCGCCGGTACTCCCCTGCACACATCAAAACGGATCGCTTAGTTTCCGGTGTCCGGGCCTTCGGTCCGGGTGGAGCGGCTCGTACGGATGATGAAGGAGGGATATAGAACCAACCTGTGAGAACCGGCCGAGTGATCGGATCTGCTATATCCAGGCAGTTTCCCTTCAGTGTTGCGAATATTGGCGTCAGCGCCGTGCTGCAGAAGGACTGCAAAAGAAACGCAATTAGCCAGATTACCATGTTACAACAGAGATGAAAGAACTTTTTTGAAAATAAAATAATCTAATGAATAAATTTTATTAATGAGCTCTTTATAAAAAAAAACCTTATCTGTCAAATACATAACGTAGACTAACTTACTAACTACTGACTACTAACTCTTCACTGGTGACATCGCCTACAAGTCAAATTGACAAACTGTTACTTGGTCCATTCTTCGGATCTTAAATTTACTAATAAAAGTGACTATGTGTTGGTCGTTTTACTTATCAAAAATCTGTGAGCTTCTATCAAATGGTCACATATTTTACAAATTAAATTATTTTTAGTGTCGGATCGACTGGGCATTTTTACCAGTCAAGCATTATGCTAATACGATGACAAAAAGTCAATAATCTCAATTTTGTCATTTTTGCAAATGGTCACTTTTACTTGTATAACCACGATTTGTATAAAAGTGTAGATGTGCGTTTTTGTGTATTTGTGTGGGGGTAAGTGTTCGGATGTGTGTAAGTGCGAGCATCATTGATTATAACTCCAGAAGGCCGGCTCACCGATGCACACGTCCAGCTTGCCACTTGCCCTTGGCGGCGGCCTCGTGCAGCGGCGTGTAGCTCCAGTTGTCGCGCGCGGCGGGCGGCGCGCCCGCGCCCCAGCAGCAGCCGCACCACGTCCGCGTGCCCGAAGGAGCAGGCGTTGTGCAGCGGCTGCAGCCGCCGTCGTCGCGCGCGCCGATGGCCGCGCCCGCCGCCAGCAGCAGCTCCACCACCTCGCGCCGCCCGTAGCCTGGTGGCCGAGAGAACGTGCGAGTGTTGAAAGAACGAGAGGACAAATTACAACAAATTGGTCGATAATGTGTTCTCTTGAGATATTTGAATTTGCACATTGTATGATTTAAATTTTATTTATTTACATTATATGTACATTACAAAATGGAATATCTTAATTCATACACAAAGAAATAATTAAAATTATAAGGAAAAATTTGGATAATATAAAAATAACAAATAAGTATACATAATTCTTTTGAAGAGAGAAAAATTTTTGACTTAGAATCAGTCATGAATTTTTAAATTACGATTTTTTACTAAAAACATTAAATTTGTTAAAACTTAACGATAAAAGAAAAATTATAGACCTTTTAAATTTGTTCAAAATTGTAAATTCAATATGGGATTGCCCTGAACTATTATCTCTCATCAACTTCAGGGTGCCTGGAAGAATGACTAGACAGGTGCCACCGTTTTGTAGCAACAATTCACGGACAGTGTATACTTGTAATGCCGTATTAAACAGACTTCATGAACTCGGCAATAGTTATTCCCACGTAAATCTGATATATTGAGTGTAGGGTATTGTTCCTATAGAATAAACCTTTTTGAACTTTTTCAAA